>NC_137510.1:11340000-11430000 GCF_041902795.1 Electrophorus electricus
CATATGTGGAGCTGGTGTTCCACAGTAGCAACCAGTTACTGGATGTTGTCCTGAATTATGCACCTTTTTTTTTTTTTACAATAATACAATATTATGCACCCTTCTTTATTTATTTATTATTTGTCTCTCAAGATCAAAATGAATGTCAAAGAAATCCCAGTCTATATATTGTAACATAGGAATCAGCATGAAAGCAGGTGAAGTACTTTGCAAGGATACAACTTTATTTTCCCTTAAAATAGAAAAAAAGATTGTTACATTTATCCATACATGGTGTTAAGAATGTTGTCACAGGAAATTGGAAGTAAATATTTCTTGAGAATGCCCTAATCATCATCTCAGCACTCCATTTTCATCTACAAATTTCATGTGAAATGGCCTTCAGTTAATTCCCATCTTTTTTTCCTTTTTTTTTTGGATTGATTGTTTGAGAAATGATTTAAAGTTAAAGGACTTTCTATATTAAAACTATTAATGTGAAAAATAATACAACTATGCTTTTTTTTCACAAAAATCATAATTAAAATAAAATTTTAATCACCTTTTTTTTTAGCAATGTAAATGATGCAGCATCTTTAAACTTTTTTGTTACAACAAGTAAAAAAATATGGATTATGGCCAACAAGAAAAGATTTTGGATTTTGGACTTGGACTTTTTAGAAATCTTGGCAATGTACTTGTGCATTGCATATAATCACCTACTATAAACCAAGTCTACTGACTTTTTAATTAAAACCTAAAAGGTCCATACTACAGAATATCAAAGGGTATATCATGCTGATTGCTTTTTGTAGTTTGAGTGGTGCAAATAACCTAAATGCAGACACACTTTTAGAGCCTTTTGTACTGGGTTAAAAACCTCAGGATGAAAAAGACCCACAAATGAGAGAAATCCTTATCCCCCTCCTGCACTTGTGCCACTTGAGCACCTGACATGGTGCCTCAACAAATTTGTAGCAGTCATGCAGAGGTCATTTGAGGGTTTTGTATGAATTGGAGAAGAAATTTTCCCACTAGTAGCTCTGAATTAATTTTCCATTAAAGCACATTTGAGGCCTTCATATTACTGTAAGAGGGCTATGGCTATAAAGACATGAGTCAGCTGAGCTGTATAGCTGTGAAGCTCCTTGTCTTTTTTGATATTTTTGATATATGAATATTTGCATTAGCTTTTCATACATGTAGATCTATTAGCCATTTATGAAACATATCCTTTTATTAAAAAAACACAAGTGGTCTTCCTATTGAAATCAGATATACACCTTCCATACTGTCCTATAAATCACAATTCAAAATGTTCTATATCATTTAGGTTTCAAAAACAACTGAAGCTATGTGGTGTTGTGTGTTGTCTTATGTTTCCTGTCTTCAATTTTAATCTTGTTGGATGTTATTTGTACAAATCCTACGCAATTTTAGTTTGTGTAGTGCACTTTGCTGAAACATTACTTGTTTTAAATGTGCTATAGACATAAACATCACAACAAGTCAGTCATATGGTGTCTAGAAAATGGAGTTGAATGGACATGAATTTATATATTATATATAAATAAATACTTGATAAAAGCATTATTTATAAAACCATTCAACTTTCGACTGTAGACAGATTTTCTTTAGATCAATAAATTATACCATTTATTTGCAGTGGTCTGTGAAAATTGTTCACGAGGATAGCAACCTGATCATTTATGATTCATTCATTCTGATATTCTCAGAATTGTTTTCCACAAATTTTCTTAAAAATCATGCAAGCATACAAGTGAGCTGAACATCAGTTTTCTAATAGAAGAAGTAACAGCTTTATAAACAGAACAAAGACATCGTGCTGACTGATCCATTTTGTTTTCCAATAATACATGTTTGTTTTCCAGCAGTATATCTAGATTCAGCAAAATTTGTGAAACTGGAATATTTCAGCCTGGTTGTACACCTTTGCAACTCACTGGTCTGTAAAGTTATTTTATAATTTATAAGAAAATTAACCCATTGTTGTTGTTGTTTTTTTAAAAATTATTATTATTTGGCCCCTTAGCAAAAATAGGAATACTTGGTTGGTGGGGGGGGGGGGGGGGGTCCCTGTGTCCCTCTTACTGTTTTCTAGCACAAAGGCCATTGTAAGATGGTATAGAAAAGATCACTGATCTAACCCTAACTGTGCTCTTGTCATTTTTGAGAATGCCTTTGTTATTTGTATAGTAGAAATGGTAAATCAAATGTAATTTGACAAAAAATATCCCAGAGGGTTGAATTAATGGCAAATCAAATTCTTCCTAGTATGTTGGCTATATATTCCAATGCTACACAGTATTATGTGGAATATTTCCAACAAGAAGTCTTTACCAGGCTGGTGCTCCCTTACCTCCTGCCTCTTACCACTGTCAGTGTGGAGTAGCATGCAAATATAGAGTGTTCCCCTGAACTGAAGCCTGTTTTTTCCCTACAGTGCAAATACCATACCTGTCAATGTCCACTTTGGAATGTGCATGAGTTGCTCATTTTGACCTTTCGCTTATTAGATTCTTGTCTCATGTGGGAATGGCATTGTTTTATTGTGTTAAGTGATGGGAATAGATTCTTTCTTGTGTCTGCAGTCAGATGTTAGGGGAAAAAGAACTGATTTCTGATCATCTGTGAAAATCAAATGAATTTATTCTGAGTTTTCACAGTCCAACAGCTTCTCTTCATGAACAGCACTCCCAACAGCTTGAGGCCATTATTTTATCAAAAATATTTAGTGAAAATGTACTACACATGAACGTAGTTTCATGAAATTTCTCTTACTGCAGTTAAATAGATTTTAAACTTTGGATTGTGGACTATGGGGTTGCTTGATAACATATCTGCCTATGAGTTTATGTCAGAATTGCAAAATAATTTGTGTTTGTTTTGTTTTAGTGTGGCTATGTTATTTGGGTTTATTCAATAAGTCGTAAACACCATCATACACAAATAAGCTTGTCTTTCTCCAGGCACTTAAAGTTCCAGCCCCCAGAATTCAGTTCTTGATGTCATTTGACAGTATCATCACTTCGTGAATCTTCGCAAAGTCTGAGTAAAACTATCAAGAATATTTTTTTTCCCATAAGTTCACATTGAAAAGAAAAGTTGTGGTCCAAAAGAACAAGCTGGGATGTACACCATTTTACTGTGTCCCAGCTGACTTGTGTCATGGTATCAAAACTGTTTTCCAATTATCACTTGGCTTACTGTTGGCTTGCTACTTCTGAATGTTGCCTTATAAACTGATTTAAAGAAGTGAATAATGTTTATAATATAGATCAGTGCTGGCCCATTTTGGGAATAGCACTTGAACTGGCTTTAGGGTTTTCACTGCTCTGAACACAACTTACTCAGTACATCATAATTAACAACCTCTTCATGAGTTTAAACTGACCCAACACATCAGCTAATTACTATACCCTTCATGAGTTTAATGTGAAACATTAAAGAAAATGCAAATGGATATGTTTGGCTACTGTTGGTCTTTTATATTGCATCAGGTTTTTGTTCAGCTTGAGCAAAAATGGCATCACATACAGAATAAAGGAAATCTCTACCTTTAGTGAAGACCCCGGAGAGACAGTAACATGCTCCCAATGAATACTGCACATATGGAAAAAAAAAATTCTACTGCACAACACTGGGTTTAATTTTTTGTGCTTGTAGAAGTAACATAAGTCTTTATGAAGAAAGGACAGAACTTTCTAGACAACTAAAGACTCAAATAGTAGCTGTCACTCTAGGCAAAATTTTACAATCATTCTCTCAATACAAGCTTTATTTGGATTTAAAAAACTTTGATCACAACCAAGTACATCTAAATTTGTATTTAATATGTTAAGGTGGTTTCTTTGTTGAACTTTTCCCAGATTGCAGTTGCCAGAAATAGGAATAAAGGTTCATTTTTCAGTAAAACAGCCTTCACTGCCTTGAACAGTCCTCCTGCAACTGTCATGCAACTGGAGTGCATTCTAAAAGGAAGGCAAACTGCTTGTATGGAGGAGAAGAATGAAGCAACCCGTAGGTGATTTTGACTGCCTGTCTGTGCCTCTGCCCCCTGGTTTATATTAAAACACACAGAACAGTGGGAAGGAAAAAACAGACAGAATTGGGACACATAGTGACTGGGGCCCTGGAGTAGGACTTCTTGAACTGTTCGGGGGGGGGATTAAAAATTCACACACACACAGCGAGAAAGAGGGGAGATTTGAACATGACTATAGCCCTTCAGGCAGAGGTGCCATGTCTAATTCGTGAAAGAGCTTGGCTTGGCTATATGTCGGCTGCAATCAGAGACAAAAACCTGCACGTTTTTGTTGAGGTAGTATTGTTTTTGCTTGTTGTCTAAGCAATGATTCATAAGATGATATGAAACATCGCATCCATTCTAACAATCTAGCTCATGGTTTATGACACAAAGGTCTTATCTGAAGCAGCTATGCTAATCTAGAAATTTTCTTTAGATTTAAGAGGTTTTAATGGATTATTGTGAGGAATACTACATATTTCTTATTCTGTAGTCTGTAATCTGTATTCCTTTCTAAAATAAAATAAGATGACTGAAGTCACTAAATGGATGTCAATAATTTAAAGAAGAAATGCTTGAATTGTATCTAACCTTATAATAATGTACATTTAAAATGATACAATTGCAATCAAATATGTTTGTTTCTGTTATTATTTATGCTGTTTTCAAAACTGAAGTGGGAAAACAAATCAGCAAGAGATATATACTACAACATGCTTCCTTTTATACTGGAAAACAATGCAATTTTCATCCATTATTCAACAACAGACAATATTGTCAAGCTGTCTGGAAAAGCTTTCCTGCTTGAGTACTTTTGTTCCTGCAACATTCTTCTTTGATTTCACATATAACTAATCTAACATTACAAATAAGTGAACAATAAATTCAATTTAACGTTTTACTTTCTTACATTTAATGCATTTATATAAAAAGAAAATAGTAGTCATCAGAATCAATCTTTAGTTTCTGGATATTTAGGGATTGGTGGAAAAGTTTGCCATTGCCAGGGCAAATTAATTGCCTTTAATGCCCTTATGAAATGTGTCCTATCTTTGCCAAGAATGAATATTTTGGTCCATTTCATCTTCAACTCTTATTGTTTATGCTACTTTCCCTCCTGCCATTTCTTTCTCTCTCTTTAGAAAATAAATATAATTTCTTATTGTCCCAGCTATATCTGCTTGAGTAATCAAAGGAGTCAGGGATGTGGGCTTTGTGAAATCACTTTACTATTTAGACCGATGTTGTGTACTCAAACCCCTTTGCTCCCATTCTTATCATGGAGGGAAATTCATGTTCATAGTTCCTCAGTGACTTCTTGCTTGTTATGGGTGCACATATTGGGCTCAAACTATAACCAGCAAATAGCCACTCATGTTGTACTATTCAGTATAACCATCACGTAAAACAAACAGATGGAAAATTGTCTGATAGAGCAATTACTGCATCATTTGATTATTCTTTCAAAGCTCATACATGTGTACACACATGCAATATTTGTTCCAGGAGTTGAACACTTTGACATGAACTGTGTTTTGCTGAGGAGTGAATGAGTTATAAACACACTGATAAACCCTAGATATTAAAATTGCTCTGCAGGACTCCTTGCTGTCGAGGAGAAGAGGGCACGTTCATGATTGTGTCCGCTTTCATTTATCTCTTGTCTTCCACTCCATGTGTCTCTCTGCCATGCTTTTCCTCATTCTGACTCGTTTTACGATTTAGCGTCTCTCTCTCTCTCTCTCTCTCTCTCTCTCTCTCTCTCTCTCAAAAAGTGTCTAAGTGCTAGAAGGTTAATGAGTCTTTGACATTTCACAAACAGCAGATGATCAGGATGCTCATTGCAGGAGAAAATAATAGGGGAGGTGCAGGCTATATCTCTGAGCATAAGGAATGATCTCTCAATTGACTGACCTCAGGTTATTTGAAAATAGCAGATTTAATGCCTCACTTTTCTCATTTTGTGATTGCTCGTACATATTTTAATGAACAAAACTACTTTAACTTTTATACTGAATTGTAACAACCATCATTCAAGTAAAGGTGGATGCAACGCCAAGGAATAGTTAAATTAAATAGGAAAACTTTAACAGAATTGATAGTGATACGGTAAAAGATACTTCCTTTGCTTTGGAAAGCAACCATAGTTTTGTATGTGCATAGTATAATACTTTACATTACATAGCCAGTGTTACATTGTAGCATTTCCATTAACTACATATAAAATACAGAGTAAATATGTATAACTTGGTACTTACTCCATATGCCTTGAGACAGTTTTCCATTATGTATGTACAGTGTATCAATCAATATGTTGTAAAGGATTTAACTTTTCAAATATTAATTTCCCATTTATTTTTAAAACTGCTCATTTAGTTTGTAACCAATGTGCACTTACAGCACAAAGGCTACATTCAGAATGTAGCCCATAGTTCCCCATTTATTTTTATCAAGTGAGTAAATAAATCAAGTAAAGATTTATAAGGTAAAATGAACCAATAGATACAAAACAAAACGCACACAACAGTAGTTGGAAATAATCATCTTCAGTCAATAACTGGCCTGAGTATTGCAGGTTGCAGGGCAGGACGCGCAGAATTTCTCGTTCGTGCAAGACATTTAACATTAAACACGGACAACACAAGTGGCACTCACATACAACTACAAGGGTGAACCTTATTAAACATTTAACGCTAACGATATACACTTAAGTTCCAAACGGTGGAAACAAACACAGACGTTACGTGCTACAGCTACTGTTTACATTAACGACTCACAAAGAGACATAGGTAGCGACAATAACCAACCAAGGGAGCACACACGGTTTAAACAGACACAAAAGACTTTAACATTAAACCCTATACGTGTGTGCAATCCCGGGGGTGTGGTTACAAAAACAGAGACACGGTACATTTGTGAATCCCCCTGCATGTGGCGGGCAGTACCACGTGACGGGGGGGGGGGGGGGGGGGGGGAGCAGTCCATGACAGCAGAGACGAATTTCTTTCTATCCCCAAAAGGTAAATTCCTATAATAAAATAACAATCTTCTTACCGGTTTCTAAGGACAAGGCTTAAATGGTAAGCAGTTGTCTTATATTATAATGAGATTTCTATATGGAGAATTTTAAATTTCAGCAATTTCACACTGCAAGTTGGTACTCTTTGCTGATTCCCTTATGCCATAAACTTTAATCTGCTTCCCCCAGAATCTGCCCACATGCCTGTAATTTTTGAGCCCCCTCTGCCAGGATAGCTCACTGCTTATTTGCTTTTGTATCATTTTCATAACAACACTTGTTCTTCATATGCTCTTCTTTGGTAAAATGAAAGTCAGAGTAGATAATTTATTATTATCTTGTCTAAGGGACAATATTGTCCTTTATAATTCTCTTGTCTTTTATCTAAGAAAGGTAAATAGTGGCAAGGCTTGCCTTTTTTAAAATGGTATAAAAGGAGATATGAGAGTTTTTCTGGGTTTTATTATAACTTTCTGGTATTTCCAGTTATGAAATCCAAACAACCACTATACAAATGTATAGTCTGATTCAAACACAGATAGCAATATCCCTTATGCTTTTTCCATTCATACATTTCGTCTGTCAAAACACTAATTTCCAAAATGTCAAAGTGCAGAAACTGTTTTAAGAATATTTGCAAATTTATTAAAAATCAAATTCTGAAATGATATCTATTCTGAATACTTCTATAACCTTTGCTATGGCCCTCCAAATAGTTTTCATTTGCATCACAGCGCTTTTGATCTTCCTTGAGATATTTGTAGAAATAGATTGCAGTCCACCTGTGGCAAATTCATTTGACTGAACATGATTTAGAAAGGCACACAACTGTCTAAATAAATCAGTTCCCAGAGTCCCTGCAGACCTCTGACACAGAATTGTGTCAGGACATATATCAGGGGAAGCATATAAAGATTTAAAGTTCCTGGCAGCATGATGGGCTTAATCATTCTAAAATAAAGTAAAAAAATAAATAAATAAAGGGGAAAAAAAAGAAGTTTAGAATCATTGTGAGTCTTACTGGACCTGCAAGAAGGACATGCCTAAGGAAAGGAATACATGTCAACCTTGTATTATAGACTATCTAATAAGGCAACAATGGAAATTTGACCTGAATGGCAAACACTACATTTGAAAAAAAATCCAACTACTTACGTTTTGAGTAACACCATCCCTATGGTGAAGCATGGTGATTGCACAATCATACAATTTGGATGCCCCTCAAAAGAAAAATCCAGGAGACTTGGCAGAATTAAATGAAAAATAAACTGAGCCAAATATAGAGAGGACAGACAAGACTATAGAGAGGAGAAAACCTACAGTGCAAGTGATCCTAGTGTGGGGTGAACACAACAATCTAATTTGGGACTAGTCCCCAAATATCAATGAGTGGCCCTGCCAAAACCAGGATTATAACCCCTTTGACAATCTGTGCAGAGACCTACAGATTGCAGGATCACAGTCACTTGCTATGACAGCTCTTGAGAGGACAATATTTTAAAGCATCTACATGTCTGTATGTGAGCTTCTTCCTTAAAGAAATATGTCTCTCTCTTTCTTCATTCTAAAGATTAAATCATTCATTTATCTGACACTTTTATCCAAAGTGATTTACAATTATGACTGAGTACAGCATAGGCAATTGAGGGTTAAGGGACTTGCTCAGACAACAGTGGCAACAGGACTTGAACTGGTAACCTTCTGATTACATGTCAAGTACCTTAACCCCTGAGCTACCACTGTCTTCAAAGTAGATATATTTTACTTTGAAGACAGTTTTACAGGTGGTGTTCTCTTAATCAGCTTCATGAGGCAGCTAGTTATGAAAGTCTTGAAGAATGTTTCATATATGCTGAGCGTTTGTAGGATAAAGCATTAAAAACTGAAAACCTCTTATTCTGAGTGCATTTAAAATAAAATGCATTTTTAAAAATGTATTTTTTTTTTTGCCCAACTTTCCCTTTTGAGACTCTACCATTATGAATGTAAGCATCAAAGGTGTGTTAAATACTGACTGTGCTCAGTTGTCAAAGCAACTGTTGGTGGACAGCTAGGGAGCTGAGCCATCATGCCCATGTACTGCCTGGCTACTGTGTTTAATAGGCAGCTGTCCATGGTGCTGATTTTTAAACTTTAAGATTTTGAATGCTGTCCACCTGCCAAAGTGGCATACCTATGTAGTGTGTTTGTTTATTTATATCCTATGGCATTTAATATAAGAGTACATATTAAAGTACAAAGATGACAGAAAAGGCATTTTTCAATGCATTTGTGCCAAATTGAACTCAAATGAGAGATACATTGAGATTCAATACTGATTTTACTGTGCTAGTTTTCCAGATGTTCAAGTTCAACAAATCTTTCTTTGTTTAAAAAAGGACTTCTTTGTTTTACTCAGAAAAGTCACCACATTGTGTCATAAACCACCTCACTTCTTGGTCTCCAGCCAAGGACACAGCAGCAAGTGTAGTAAATAGAATCAGGACATGTTATCCCTTTTCTTTTCAGGCTGAGGCTATATGATTCATCAAAATTCAGGGCTCAACTTTATGCTTGGTGCAATAATAGGAGTGGGCTCATGTTTTTTTACACGTCTACAAGCAATGTAGGTAGCTCTTGATGGTTAAGATTTTCTGTGGATAACCCTGAGAGACCATGGTCCACAAAATGCATTTTAAATAGACCACTGATATCAGACACACACAGAGTAGAGTTCTTCCATAATCAAGTATGATAATTACTAGGCTTATATAGCACCTATCAACAAAATTTGTGTTCACCAATAATCCTGTAACCCTGACCACACACGCACAGTCTCTCATATAATACCCAAGATATGAACACTGGTATAGCGATAAATATCTGAGTGCTGTGAAGTGATATCACAGTCTACTGCAAGGACTGCACCTTAATAATGCCATGAAACAGGTTAAATAATAAATGCCTTAGCAGTTAATGCTTGAAAAAAAAAATCAGTATAGTTACAAGTTAACCAATGGCAGTTCATTTGTCAGATAATTTCTTATTTTGTGTTTTTGTTCCTTGCTCTACAGGTGACCTGTCAAGCTCAGTAGACAAAAGACAGTCACTTGCAAGTAAAACTCAATGGCTTTGTAATGGTGCTCAAACCCAGGACAGATAGGTGAGGACACAGATACTCTGTTGGGTGAGCTACCACTTTAATGATGGCAGGCCCATGTGCAAAACAGTTAGATCTTAGACCAAGTAACACAAGAGAAGTAAAAAAAAACAAACGTTGGGGCCCCAGCCGCTTTGTTGCAAGGCAAACGAGCTCCCGCTAGAGTGCGGCGGCCATAAAACAACCTGCGCATATATCGCACTTTAAAGGAAAGGAGGACAACAAAATGGGAGGAAAAACTAAACACCACGTGGAGCATGAAAAAAAGTGAAGACAAAGGACGCCATGGGAAGAATGGTAGCCCCAATGCACTGGGGAAAACCAAACTCTAAAACTTCCCAAACAAAACCAGAAAACAGAAAGGAACTGTAATGGCTAAGGGGAGCCTTGGGAGAGAGACAGACTTCAGAGGGAAAACTGGAGGGAACATGTAAAAACACAGGCACCTTCACAGAGCAGAAGGGAGGTGTAGCACAACAGCTCACAGACCTCAATACCTAGAGTTATCGGCCATAAGCTTGGCTCAAAACATTAGCAAACACCCAGTACTGAGTGACTGGGTGACTGCACTTATATAGACCTAGCCCAGCTGTTGGGCATCAAGCCTGATTGGTAGCATGCCTGACTCAAGGTGGCTGGAGGGGGCCTCAGCCTGGTGCCAACCCTTATAGGACCCAGAAAGGGCAGCTCCTGACATCCCAAGGCCAGCCACTGAAAAGCCAGAATGAGCTCACGGTCCAGGATGTGATGGGAGGGGACCCAGGATAGCTCATCAGGCCCATATCCCTCCCAGTCCACCAAATACTGGACTCCACCACAAACCGGTCGGACATCCAAGAGATGCTTGACCGTGTATGCCAGTGCACCGTCCACCATGCGCAGACCCGGTGGGTCGGGGGGGCCCACTGAACACAATACGGACTTAAAGTGAGACATGGGGAAAGTGGGGTGGACATGCAATGACTGGGGAAGGGCAAGGCGATAAAAAACAGGATTTCCACAGCAAAGAACCTTGAATGGCCCGATGTAGCGAGGGGCAAGTTTGTGAGTATAACCACGCAAAGGCAGGTCCTTGGCCGATAGTCAAACCCGCTGTCCAGGCCGATAAGTCGGCGCTGGTTGCTGTCTCTTGTCGGCATAACCCTTTTGAGCAACTGTAGCAGATAAGAGAGCCCTGCGTGCCCTCCGCCAGGCTAAGCAGCAGCACCTAACTGTCTGCCTAGCAGAATGGACACCCACATCGGCCTCCTGGTCGGCAAACATGGGCGGAGCATACCCATACTGGCACTCGAATGGTGACATGCCTAAGGAGGAGTGCCACAGGGTCTTGTGGGTGAACTCCACCTATAATAGGTGCTCAGACCAAGAGGATGGGCAGGAAGAGGCCAGACAGCAGAGAATGCACTGCAAGTCTTGGTTGACCCTCTCGGTCTGGCCATTGGATTGGGGTGCAAGCCAGAGGAAAAGCTGGCCTCTGCCCCCAAAAACTGACAAAAGATCCCCTAGAAGCAGCTAGTGAATTGAGACCCATAGTCTGACATGATGTTGGTATGATAAAGTGAATTCAAACCAGGCAAAGAACAGTCCCCATCTGGCCTGGCGCAGATTAAGTTGCTTGGTCTGCTGTATGTACGGCAAGTTCTTTTGCCCCCTCCAGCCAGTGCCTTCACTCCTCGAGGGCAAGCTTAACCGCCAGTAATTTGCGGTCACCCACATCATAATTATTTTCTGCAGGGGACAGACGCCGAGAGAAGTAGGCACAGGGATGCAGTTTCTTGTACTTTCCCGATCGCTGGGACAGAACCGCACCAACGCCCACCTCAGATGCATCTACCTCAATGATAAATGGAAGCTCCACATCAGAGAGCTGAAGAATAAGAGCCACAATCAAATGGTGCTTTATTTTTTCCAATGCCTGCTGGGCCTTGATGGGCCAGCAGAACCAACCAGACGCCTTCCTGGTCAACACGGTCAGCGGGGCTTCAACCGAGCTAAAGTTCACCTCGAACCTGCAGTAAAAGGCTGTGAAGCCCAGGAAGCGTTGGACCTGACGCACCAAGGTGGGTCTAGGCCAGTTCTCTACAACCCGCATCTTGACAGGATCCATGCATAGCTTGTTGTGGGAGACGACAAATCCCAAAAAGAAGATGGCTCGTGCATGGAATGTGGACTTCTCCAGCTTGACAAAGTGGTGGTTCTCGAGCAGAAGCTGGAGGATCCGCCTAACATGTTTGTCTACTGTTTGGCTGTATATCAAAATGTTGTCTAGATAGACGAACACGTACCTGTCAAGGGCTTGCCTTAAGACCTCATTGATGTACTGGAGGAAGACGGCGGGGGCGTTCACCAACCCAAACGGCATGACGAGGTATTCGTAGTGCCCAGAGGGGGTGATGAACGCTATGTTCCACTCATCTCCCTCTCAGATTCTCACCAAGTTGTAGGTGCTGCGCAGGTCCAGTTTGGTAAAAACCGAGGCCTGCTGCAGTGTCTCAAATACTGAGGTCATGAGGCACAATGGACAGCGATCCTTGACAGTTATTTTGTTAAGGCCCCAGTAGTCTATACAGGGGCATAGCCTGCCATCTTTCTTCCAAACAAAGAAAAACCCTATGCAAACCAGGGAAGTATACAGCTGGATGAACCCTAGGGCTAAGACTTCCTGTATATATTCATCCATTGCCTGACGTTTGGGCCCAGAAAGGGAGAATAAGCAGCCTGTAGGGGGACTGGAGCCCAGGAGGAGGTTTATGGCCACGTCATATGGCCAGTGGTGAGGGAATAGTTGGGCCTTCTGTTTGCTAAATGCTTCCCTAAGGTCCCATTATTCCTGGGGGACTTGAGACAGGTCTGGACCTTCGGGATTATGAACAGACCCAGAGTGAGGCTTGGGTAGCTGCAAACAGGAGATCTGATGTCATACCCCAAGATGGTACTGACTGTCTCAGCCAGTCTAAATGAGAATTAGGTTGCTGAAGCCAGGGGTACCCCAAAATCAGTTGCAAGTCGGGAGCATGGATAATAAACAGCGCAATCTGTTCAGCATGTGGGCCAACTCGCAAGGTGACTGGATGAGTCTGATGGCTAACAACCCCTGGCTCAAGGAACCAACCAGCAATGGCGGCAATGGGTAGGGGTTCATCCAGTGGGACAAGCGGCAGGGCTTACTTGTTGGCTTGTTGCCCGCTGCTCCTAGGTCCACAAATGTCTGGAAACGCGTTTCCGATGTTCCCCAAGCAATTGTGGTACTGATGAACAACTCTTGAGCTTGGAGGAGACTGGTTGAGTTGTTGTCTTTTCCCTGGAGCTCAGGACAAGCTGGACGGAGATGACCCAAGTTTCCATAGTACAGACACCTCTATTCCCACATCTGAGCATCACGCTCACTTTGGGAAAGGCGGGTGTGTCCGAGTTGCATTGGCTGGGGTCCGGACTCCCCCTGCTTGTCAGGCACATGAACAGGGCTAAGGGTGCACGGAGCTTCGCGAGAGCCTCAAATGACCTCTGGTGCCCGTGCTCTGTGCCTCTCTTGTATGTGATTGTCAATTCTCAACACCAGATCGTGGAAAGCAGCCATCAGCGCTGTGGGATACCACCGACTCTTGGCCGCCATAGTGCGGAATTCGATGGTGTAATCAGTCACTGATCTTTTTCCCTGACGTATATTAAGGAAACGGGAGACCATCTCACCTCCAGCAACCGGATGGTCAAAAGTCCGCTTGAGGGCAGCAGCTAACTCTGCCTAAGTTGAACATATGTCAGTTTGGTACTCCCAGACTGGGGTGGCCCATGCCAGAGCCCACCCAGTCAGAAGAGAGATGATGTATGCCACCTTCGCTTGCTCTATGGGGAACCGAGAGGGCTGTTGCTCAAAAGCCAGTGAGCATTGGAGGAGGATCCCCCTACAACCTCCTGCTTCACTGGCATAGCGCTCAGGGGTAGGGAGCAATGGCTCTGAATGCAAGATAGGCTGGATTTGGAATGGCTCTGCTGCTGCTGCAGCACTGGCTGCCTCCTGATTAGGGGCAGCTGAAGGCATGGGCATTTGTATAGCATCGTAGCTAATCCATGCCAAGAGGTCCATCAGGCCCTGTAATTGAGAAATGATCTGTTGCAGGGCCTGCCCATGTCGACCAATAGTCACCCCCTGATTAGTCAGAGCCACCTTTACCTGTTCTAAGTCTAAATGCTGTGCTGGGTCTATGGCTAGGTCTTTTTGTAGTGGTGCTCAAACCCAAGACAGATAGGTGATCACACCGACAATCTGCTTGGTGAGCTAGAACAGTTAGATCTTAGCCCAGGTAAAACAAGAGAAGCAAAAAAATTTTTAAAAATGGTCGAACGAGCTCCCCCGACTATGGCGGACATAAAACGATCTGCGCGTACATCATGCTTCAAAGGAAAAGAGGATGACAAAAAAAAGAGGATGGTAGCCCCATTGCACTGGGGAAAACCAAACTCAAACTTCCCAAACAAAACCAGAAAACACTGTGCCTGACTCGAGGCCTCCCCCTGGTGGCTGAAGGGGGCCTCATCCTGGTGCCAACCCTTACAGGCCTTTAATATTTAAAGGCAGTCCAGGCTCAAAGTAAAAAAAACAAACATACAAAAAAAAACAAAAAAAAAAACAGGTGAAGGTCAGTAACAAAACAGATCTCAGTTCAAGCAAACAAACCAAATAAGGGGTAGGCAAAAAGGCAAAATCCAGGACAGCAGACATAAGTCAAACAGCAAAAACAAGTAAGTACACAAAGACAATGTCTCAGAAACATATGACAGGGCAAACTAGATTTTGCAAAGACAAACAGAAATACACAGGTGTGTCTAATAATCAGAGGATAGGCAATGAACAGGAGGATTATGGGGAATGTAGTTTGCAGGCGGCTGGTCTGAGGCTGAAGACATGGCATGACCATTATGTTGAATATATATAATATACCAGGGTGTGTTATATATGTGTACATACATACACAGACACACAGACACACACACACACACGCATCTCCAGTGTGGTCCTTAATGCTGCCCACATACTTCATTAACAATGAGAGTTCTAAACAAGAGAGAGAGTCACACCAGCTCAGAAGTCACCCAGGTCAACAAGGTGTTCAAACATCCAAAAGTGTTGAAACATCCAAAAGTGGCAACTACTATCACAACAAGAGACTGATGAGATAAAACACACAGGAGATATCATCACTATGTGCCAAGCTCAATATCCGAGCTGCTGACCTGGGACTGAAAATCATAGCTAAGCTGGACAGACTACCAATACCAAGTGAAGTACCTGAAAGGCTGCTAGAAGATGTGAATGCAGTGCTACAGACAATCCCTAATATGACCATCACTGAAACCAACAAGCTGATATATGCCAAAGCAACAGTAGTACTTCATATGCTTGTCTACAAAATGAACACCATCAAGAAGCAGTATCAACCATGGAGGAGGGGGTTGGAGGCCAAGTTAATGGCCACACAAAGAGAAGTTAGCCAGCTACCAGAATTGCAGAAAAGCATAAAGCAATCAAAGGTACCTGAGAAGGTGTCCATACCTGAAGCCTTAGAGATTTCCAAGCAAAGATAAATGAACCTATGAACCATCCAAAGTGTACATTCATAACCAAAAGTTTTGAGACTAGGGCAAATTTTGGTTTTCACAGGGGCTTCACAGGCAAGAAGATGCCTGTAAGATTGTACCCAAATCAACCATATATCATTCAATTGCAGTGAAGAAGGCTTCAGGGCACCTAAGAAAGTCATGCAAGCACCAGAACAGTCTCTTAAAGAGGATGCAGCTATAGCATTGGGTCACCACCAGTGCAAAGCTTGCCCAGGAATGGCAGAAGGCATGTGTGAGTGCATCTGCACACACAGTAAGGCAAAGGTTTTTGGAGGATGGCTTGGTGTCAAGAAGAGCAGCAGAGAAGCCACTTCTCTCCAAGAAAAACATCGAGGACAGACTGACCTTCTACAGCAAGTATAGAGTTTGGACTGCAGTGGACTGGGGTAAAGCTATTTCCACTGATGAGAAAATGATGAGCCAGCCCCCTTCAGACTGTTTGGGACATCTGGATAAATGTTTGTCTGGAGAAGAAAAGGTGAGCGCTACCATGAGTCCTTTGTCATGCCAACAGTGAGGCATCCTGAGACCATTCATGTGTGGGATTGCTTCTCATCCAAGGGAGTAGGTTTGCTCACAATTTTGCCTAAGAACACTGCCATGAATAAGGAATGGTATGAAAATATTCTCGAAAAGCAACTTCTCCCAACAATCCAGGAGCAATTTGGTGATGAACAATACATTTTCCAGCATGATGGAGCACTATGTCACAAGGCAAAAGTGATAACCAAGTGGCTGGTGTATATAATGTGTTCTTTTTTCATTCTTTCTTTATTTTATTTTCAAAGAGAACATGTTGTAACAGTATATTCCCAAATTGGAATCCTGTTTGTTCTTGAAGGTTCTCGAAGTCCTCCAGGAAGGATGAAAAGTCATTGTACACGCATAGATCATCTTTCTCATAAATTTGATCACATGTTGTAATCAAGGATTACATACCCAGTGCCTCCTGTTTTAGGTCAGGAGAAGAAGGAGTCTGCATTGAATATTGCATTGAATATTCATATTGCTTCATATTGCATTGAAGCTGTGAGCACATTTCCACTTAAGGGTTATGACTGTCCACCAAATCAGCTAATGCTACATCTACTGAGAGCATTCAGCACATGGGTTACAAATAAGCCTTTTTAATGTCCCATTTATATATACTACAGCAACTATGAGTCCTGTGTCCTGACAACATCAGAAATAAACACTTTTATCATGTGCTTGGATTTTTTTTTTAAGATATGGCTTACTTTGTTCAGTCCATATAAACACTTTAAATTAAGTCTGAATATGCAGATGCAATTTTTATTTACAAGACAAAGGTTCATGATAAATGATTATCAACACTATCAATGTTGGGTACATTAACACCTGCTAAAAGTACAATCTTGAACTGGGAAATTGAATATCTACATAAATAAAGGACTTTTTTCCTTCAGTGAAGCTAATCACTTTGTGTACTTCTATGTAATTTAAGATAACCAAAGTCATTAAAGGCTTGAGGTGATTAAAATAAGGCTACATTTTAAGATTATACTTTTTACAGTGGCAATTCTGTGAACCCTTATATTAGAGAATTGATCACATGGCAGTTTTGCTCTTTTCCTTTAATCAATATTCTTTAGCTGTCTTCTTACTTGCTCTTTTATTCTCTTTGTCATCCTCAACATTAGCTGATGTTTCATATATATATATATATATATATATATATATATATATAGATAGATAGATAGATAGATAGATAGATAGATAGATAGATAGATAGATAGATAGAGAGAGAGAGAGAGAGAGTTCACAATTTAACAAAGAATAATTTTAAGACCCGAGAGTCTGTGCAGATCTTAGAAATATGGGTTAAACCAAAACAATGTATTTACTACCCACAAGGAATAATTACTAGTTTGCAAAGAAAGTGATATCAAGTGAGTACACATTTCTGAAGATATGAGCTATAACCTCAGTCAAGTAATAGGCAAATTGGGATTACAGTTGTACAAATACCAAATGATATTTGAAGCAATTTTTGGTGCAACATTAACACTGCAATCCTTTAATAAACAATAGACAACTTTCTTGACCTATTTCCTAGACTTCCTACCTGTTTTTCTATTCTAAGGACAGTGTATGCCAGTGCGTATTAACAACAAAAAATCTGGTAAGCTTTTGGATTCTATCTTTTTGTTTTCAACTGACAAGTGAACTGTATTACTATAAAAATTCATATTTGATTACAGACATTCTAGACTTTTATTAATTATATTATTTCTAGGATTAATATTAGTTAAATGTTAAATTGTTTCTTTTCAACTACATGACATTTTTGGACAAGCACAATGATTTGAAGACTTGAACGTTGGAACTAACTACTTTTTAATGGGCTTGTATAACATTCTTATTTCTGTATTTGTAATTGTAATTGTCTTTTGCAAAATTTTGATAAGCAGCTCTTTAAAATTATGACAATTTGTGAAATTTGATTAATGTAAAAATGTTTTTGTTGCATACTGTCTAAATGTTTGAATACATATTACTGATTATATGATGTTCTCTTACTAATCACCTGCTCTCTTCCACAGTTACCAACTAAATAACCAAAGAGTCTGCTTTATTCTAAGTGATGAAGAAAAAATGATGAACAGTGAACATGCACTGCTCTCACAGCCCAGCAACAGATTCAGCTTTCCTCTAGTCCTCTGGAACAACTTGACTGCACACCACACCTTCCTGCAGCTCTTGACAGACAGCTTTATACCCTCTTGAGTCTCTCAGATCTGAAGAGACACTTCCAGCAGACAGGTGATGGCTTTGTGGTTAATACACTGCATCAGCCCTCCTGTGGGAGAGGATGTCTTGCTGGATGAGGCCCTTCCTGCTGCTCACTGTGGGACCTCAACTCCACACTGGCAGTTTGCACTCCTCTGTTGGGTGACTGGATGTGCCAAGTTTGCATTTCCTTTTGTCATGACCAGTAGGATACTTCATGAAATTCATGAGATTCATTTTGATCATGAGTCAACCGAGACACCAGTTCAATGTCCAGAGACCTTACAAGCCATATCCAAGTATATGTTCAAATAGACTGTTAGAGAGTCTATTGCTTTTGCACCATTTTCATGTCTACTGATCTATGAGAACAGTCACTTATCACATATGAACACAGCTGAGGGTATTTTCCTTAGAATGCGATGTACGCTATTTATCCTACATCTACTAGCCATTAGCAATCACTATTGAATGCTGTTGATAGCACTAGCTTGGTGATTTGTGTCACTGAACTGCAGTCACCCCTTTCACTGCAATGTTTATGCAGTGCAGCAAGATTTATTGACTTCAGTCTTTTTACTTAGATTATTGATCTTATTTGATTAAGTTGAATTATGTAATTCTTAATTATGTAATTAATTTGAGGATATAGCATTTCTCAGTGTTGTCAGCATTATAGTGAGATGAATTCAGTGAGAGTAACTGGAGTTCAAGCATATATATATATATATATATATATATATATATATATATATATATATATATATATATATATATATATATATATTAGACAAGCACACAAACAGACAAGCAGGTTGAATGTCTGAGTCTAAGTCCCCAGTGAGCAAGCCAAGGGCAACAGTGGCAAGGAAAATCTCCATAGAGCATGAGGAAGAAACTTTGAGAGGAACCAAGACTCAAAGGAGGCGGCCCATTCTCCTCTGGCTGACAGTGGTCACCATATTAGTAACAATTTTATGAGAAAAATAAATAATAATAATAATACATTGAAAAAAAGCAATTAATGTCTATTTCTGTTTTCTAGAAGTCCTAGTCTGGTCCCGATGTCCAAAACCCACCCACGTGTCCAAAACCCATCCTGCATGAGAACATCCATCAAAGGCAATGGAGAAGTAATTGGCTGGGGTGGAGGTGTGGTGGGCTACAGCAGGGGACATCAGGGGGTGGTGGGAGTAACCATGGCAGTTGAGACGGGTTGGGGCTCAGTAACATCATGACATCAGGGGTAGGTGTACTTTGGTAGAAAGAGAGACTAGATTATTAGGCATGTCCAGGTACGAAGGTGTGCAAATTAGGGAACTATAATGTGCAAAGATTGACTCCGACAGATCTAGCTATAGCAGTAGAGCTAAAAGAATAGAGCCAGAAGGAAACACAGACATAAGGGCACCCTGGAACATCAGCACTCTGTCGCTCTCAGTCAACAAATTTGAATGACAAAACAGAGGTGAAGTGACAGCATCATAACATCCCAATTTACCAAAACTCTCAATGCCCATGGACCCCCAGATCTATATCTTTACCTAAGATGGGAAAGTTAGTTAATAAAATGCCTGACTGTACAGATAGGTTTTCAGCCTAGCCTTAAATATTGAGACTGTGTCTGAGTCTCGAACATTTACAGGAAGGTTAATCCATAGTGTGGGAGTTTATAGGAAAAGGCCTTGCCCCCTGCAGTAGACTTTCTTATTCTTGATACTGATAAAGAGCCTGAACCTTTTGATCTAAGCAGACAGGTCAGTCATAATGCACTAGGTGTTCTCTAAGGTACTGTGGGGCAAGACCATTCAGTGCTTTGTAGGTCATTAAAAGTATTTTACAAAATTTTACAAAATCAATAAAAAGTTTGATTGGGAGCCCGTGTAAAGTAGCTAAGATAGTGATGTGATCAAATGCTCTACTTCTAGTAAGAACACTGGCTGTTGCATTTTGATCTAGCTGGAGCTTAGGCACTTAGTGGTACAGCCAGATAGTAAGGCATTACAGTAGTCCAATCTTGAAGAGATAAATGCATGGACTAACTTTTATCATCAGTGTAGCAGTGGAAACTAGCACCGTGATTATGTATAATGTTACCTAGAAGTAATATATAAACAAAAAAACAGAGGCCCTCGAACAGACACCATAGCTAACCTTGTTGTATGCTGAGAAGTCTCCATTTATGTTAAGAAAACTGATAGTGACTGGCTAGATAAGATTTAAACCAGGAAAGGACCATTCCCCTAATACCAACAACATTTTCAAGTCTATCTAGTAAAATGTTGTGATCTATAGTGTTAAATGCTGCACTCATATTAAGCAATATAAACAGAGACATAACCCTGTTCAGAAGCTAACAACAGGTTATTAACTACTTTCAGTGCTGTCTCTGTACTGTCATGAGGCCTAAAACCTGACAAAGACTTAATGTATCTGGTTCTGATTCAGGATTGAGGTTAGCTGCTGAGCTACATCTTTTTCTAGGATTTTGGAAATAAATGGAAGGTTTGAGAGTGGCCTGTAGTTTGCCAGCTGACATGGGTCAAAGTTAGATTTTTTGATAAATGGTCTGACTACTGCTAATTTGAATGTGGTGTAGTTGATGGTGCTAGATGGGCTGGTCTGAGTGTTGCAGAAACTACTGATCTATTTGGGTTTTCATGTGCAACCACCTCTAGAGATTTCAGAGAATGGTCCAAAAGGAGAAAATATCCATTGAGCAGTAGTTCTCTGGGCGAAAATGACTTGATGATGTCAGAGTTCAGAGTAGAATGGCCAGACAAGTTCAAGCTGATAGAACACCACCAGTAGCTCAAATAGCCACTCATAACAACCGAGGTATGCAGAGGAGCATCTCTGAATGCACAACACATCAAACCTTGAAGCAGATGGGCTGCAGCAGCAGAAGACCACACCGGGTGTCACTGTCAGCTAAGAACGAGGCTACAATTCACTCAACAAAATTGTACAACAGAAAATTGGAAAGATTTAATATTTTCTTGGTACACTTTGGGCCCCTTAATTCTAAAAAAGCATTGTTTAAAGACTACAGTCTACCTGAGTATTGTTGCTGACCATGTCCATCCCTTTATGACCACAGTGTACCCATCATCTGATGACTACTTCCAGCAGGATAACACACCATGTCAGAAAGCTCTGATCATCTCAGACTGGCTTCTTGAACATAATAATGTTTTCACTTTCCTCAAATGGCCTCCACAATCACCAGATCACAATCCAAACCGCTGTGATGGGGTATAATAGGAGATTAAAATCATTGATGTGCTGCTAACAAATCCGCAGCAACTGCATTATGCTAACATCAATATGGATGGTTTCTGAGGAATTATTTCTGTACATTGTTGAATCTATGAAATGAAGAAGTAAGGCAGTTCTGAACAAAAAAGGCCAGTACTAGCAAGGTGTACCAAATAGAGTGGCCAGTGACAGTATATAACAAGATCAAAGCCATAAACATGTATACCATGCCAGTCATCAGACACTAAGCAGGCACAATAAACCGGCCAAGAGAAGAATATAAAAAACTAATTAACAATTGTATGGTAATATTCTATTAGTGGGTGAGAAGCTGGTTTGAGTTTCTCTGGAAACTGGAACAACAGTGTTGTCTTAGCCAGTGCTTAGTAAAGAGTGTGGCCAGAAACTGATTGCTGATAAACGGTTAGAGGATGGCAAAGACAAATGAACAGTAGCTATATATATATATATATATATATATATATATATATATATATATATATATATATATATATATATATATATATATATATATATATTCAGGTCTTACCTGTTCCCATATCCTCTTAAATGGTGCAATTTATCTCTATTAGCTTTATGGAATTTCCTGTCCAGTTGTATACTATAAAATGTCGCTCATTTGAATTGGGTCTCCAATAGCTACCCATGCTGTAGAAATACAATTATACTAATTGTGTTCTAATGAATGTGTGTGTATACCCAGACACATTCATGAGCATATTAAGTGGATTGGAATGAAGGTGTAGCAAGTTGGTGCTGTTTGCAACTGGATTTGCAGCAGAACTGGGTTTACTGTAGAAATGTGCTATGTGCAAAAATGCATGCATATTGGGGAAGTATCATGTGGTTTAATTTATACTCATTTTGTTTTCATATTATGTATGTATATCATATGCCTCATTTGAAACCTTGTAAAGAACTGCCTCCTGTATTCAGTGCTATCCTCATTTTCTTCCACAGTTCTCAGGCCCTGGTATACCTTCACCAGTATAGGCCTGTGAAATGAAAAGTGACAGACAAGCTTTTCAAGGCATAACCATCTTTTGACAGCCATTGTCTTTCCACAGAAAGTTCCAATGTGCAACCCTGTCATGAGTCAAAAGACTATCAGCTCTATTCTTAGAACTGAAGTTTAAGGTTGGAGTAACTCAGCTTGTCAAGCCATCAAAGATATGGAAAGTCTTTTACAGTCAAGAATGACCAGATAAGCAGGGACCTGTAACACACATTGCTTGGATTTATGTCAGAAGCAAATGGGTCGAGAGCACCTTCATTCACACTTGGGATGATTACATTACTATTGTTTTGCAGTGGAATAATCAGTCAAGCCCTGGTGAGAATGTGGACATTATAGGTTTGGTTTGACACAGAAGAATATATGTATCTGTCTGTTATCTATGAGGTGATATATTTTAATGATTGAATATTGTCTATTTGCTAAGAAGCTTGGCATAACTTATATTTTGTTTTTAATTTAACTTGTGGCTAACTAGCTAATGTTTTCAGTTGACTGATTATTTTTCTCTGAATGATCATGAAAGGAATTTTTGATGAACCTCTGTTTAATGCTGTGATCTAGGTTATCTATACAGTTCTGCTTCATTATGTTAGGTTCTTGTTAGAATCACTTCACAGTAAAAATAGAATGGATAGAGATTTATTACATGATTTGGTTGCTGGTATTCCCTGCAACTAGTAAAATGTTTAGAGTGAAAGCAAAATAATTGGTAAAACCTGTGATTTAGGTGTAATTAGGAGCCATCCTAAATGATCTCTCTGGCAAAATGTATTTCAGAATGTACTGCCTGTTCATTGACATATTGAGTAGTTAAAAATGCTACTAGGCCTGGCATTTTAATCAAAAATTAAAGAAACCAGACTTTTGATACTTTCCTCAAAAGCTTGCCATGGCAGTCAAATGAATTCTTATAAGCAGGTATGGAATAGGCTTGCAGCACACTAAAAATGTCAGATATGATGAAGCCGGCATCTACCAGCATTTTCATCAGTCACTGTTGACAGTTCATGCAATTGCAGCCTCTTGTCTTACATGAGCTATGCATCATCTTTTTTGGCCAGATTTTTCTGTAGTGAGTAGAAAAATATATTGCATTTATTATATATGCACATTAGATCACCGTAACTGTGGTAGATTCTGAAATTGTATTATATGAGCTATTATAAGAGTAGTAGACATTTCGGGTAACCATGTAAAACTGAAGCTGTTTGGGAAGATAAAGGCAAGATTATTAAAAATCAGAAAGTACTAAATAAAGTATGACTTTTTCCATACTGTCCGATATAAGCTTCTGTGAAAAATGATACACTGAAATATTTTCTTTTATATTTAAATCATGCTTTGCCTAAAGCAACTTACATTTGGGACTGAAGTAACCTACAGTTAAGCACGTTGCTTAAGGGCACAATGGCAAATTCTCTAAGCTTATACATGTGTTCCCTTCAGCATCCTACAGATACAAATATTTAAAAAATGGTTTTCAAAAGAGCTGCAGTCTGTTTGCAGGGTAATATCATAATCTTAAATGTTTATACATCTATATTTATATATACATTTATATGTTGTTCCAATATTAGTTAATGCATTATTCTGCCCAGAATGTAAATGAATATTTTAATGTTTTTAGGTCTAGGAGAGGGAGAGAGAGCAAGACAGAAAATATGTACCATGTTTGTGATTTGCCTTTATGTAACGGACTGCTCCTCCCCCCACGAGTCACGTGGTACGGCCCGCCACATGTAGGGGGATTCACAGTTGTCTACAGTTGTCTAATGTGTAACCACACCCCCTTGGGAAAGCACACACCTGCAAGTGATTTAGTGTTAAGTGTTTTGTCTGTATTCAAACCCCTGTCGGTGTGCTTTGTTGGTCATTGTTTGTGTAGATGTTTGCTGATGTCTGTTAAACGTTTGTGTAGTCACTGATAACTGTATAGTCATGGCCGTCGTTAATGTTATGTGCGAGTGCCACTGTCATAGTATATGTTCAATGTTAATAAGTGTGTGTCACAGTCGATGGAGTCTGTGCGTCTTGCTCTGCGCCCTGCGGCACCCAGGCCAGCAGCAACGTTACACTTTAATTTTATCTTGGTCATATTTTACTTATATTTTTTATGTTATGGGGGGTGCTTGCTTGATTGCAAGAATGTCCCACTTCCTCATGCCATATGAATTCATGCTTCAGGAACACTAGGAACAGACAGAGCATTCTGAACTGCAGTTTGGCATCAATGGTTTTGCTGATTGACAAAAAAATAAAAAGAATTTGAGACTTATTGCAAGGTCATACATACAAAATGGATTTCAGGTTCATCTTCTCATGTAGATGGTGTTTGTGAATAATGGTCTTTTGAAATGCTAATAAACTCCACAAGGGAAGTTATTAAGCCACATACGGGTATTACCTCTTTTGTCTCCTACAGCCACGTGGAAAGATGATGAGATGTTTTCATCAGGGGTTTGGGAGGTGTTAGGGGGGCTGCATGATTCCATGGAAATGTTTAGCCTAAGCAGTGTAATCTTTGGAAGCAGCATGGTAGCACCGGTAGCTGCTATTTATACACTTAGTGAGCAAAAGTAGAAATGAAAATGCACAGAAATTATATATAAATTCCTTACTAAACATAAAAGGATACATTTGATTTTACAAATACAGCTTTGTGAAAGCCTATCTGCATAGTTGCCCATGGCTGTGCAGCAACTACAACAGAGATTTTCTTTTTCTGGTACTATGGGGTAGCTTGACCTTACAGTGATGGTGCTCTGAAATTGTGGGTTCATCCCAATTGCATACTACTTACTAGTACTATAAGGCATATTCTATATACTGATCGTAATAACATGGGTTTGACAGGTTAGTACACAAAATATTAACATACTACTCGATTTTGTACTAACAGGAAGTGATAAAGTGTTGCTATGCCAACATGAGTCATTGCAAGCTGTGATTTAGTTTCTTGTGATTTAGTTAAGCCTGACTTTCTTCCTCATGTAAATATATGGATCTTAGCTCAATTTAGCTGCTGTGAGCAAGCTAACTATTTAGCTTGCTTACTATGGCCAAACACTTATTTTACTTCTGTAAAAAGAAATTTAAGTTGTACTCTCATTTATACATCTGTTCTCCTGCCACCATCTATCACTGCTAAACTTGTAACATTGTCCACCACTTTTTAAAAATTTTCCGTATGTTAGTAACTCCTCCTTTTCAGTTTTGTATTACATCATGGGACATTAGTGTCCTGTCAAATCATACTCAAAAATTAGTTAAGGTTAGTAATTCTTCGCTGCCATAGGAGAGAACTAAGGACTGCAGAGAGGCAGTGGAGGAAATCTCACATAGATTCAGACCTCAGCTCATACCAGTCTCTCCTTTCCAAGTTTTCACTGCAAGTAACATCTGCAAAGTCATCCTACTACAGAGAGAAATTCGAATCATCAGCATCCACGCAACTCCTCATGATTTTTTCTTCTCTCCGTAATCCTCCCCCTCCCTCTCCCCCTCCTACCTCATCTCTTACTCCAGAGGATTTTATTACCTTCTTTGGGGAGAAGGTTGCAGCAATCCGCCATTCATTTTCCTCTGTTCCCACTCCTCCAACCAATGTGCATTCCCCAACATCTAACTCTCTGACTTTTTTTTCTCCTCTCTCCTCAGATGAAATTCTTCAACTCCTGACTTCCAGCAATCCGCTTATATGTCCATTGGATCCAATTCCTTCCACTCTGTTCCAGACAATCACAAGAGATCTGCTTCCTTTCATCTCTGTCATCATCAACAACTCCTTATCTTCTGGATACGTGCCTACTGCATTCAAAACCAGCAGGGTGGTACCAATCCTCAAGAAGGCCACACTTGACAGCTCCAGCATTACCAACTACAGACCGGTATCACTTCTCTCTTTCCTCTCAAAAGCCCTTGAATGAGCAGTTTATAATCAATTATCTCTTTTTTTCACCCAGAACTAGCTGCATGATCCCAATCAGTCTGGCTACAAATTGGCACATTCTACAGAAACGGCCCTCATAGCAGTGACTGCTAAACTGTCATCTGTTTTGATTCTTCTAGACCTTTTAGCAGCCTTTGACACAGTGAACCACAACATTCTTCTCTCTGTTCTCTCCAGGCTTAGTGTGACTGACTCTGCTTGGAGATGGTTTCAGTCCTATCTGGAGGGACAGTCCTATCAGGTGACATGGAGAGGATCCACATCCAAACCATGTAGACTCTCTACTGGTGTTCCACAAGGCTCATTATTAGTCCCCCTTCTCCTCTCTTTGTATACTCATTCTCTTGTTGATGTAATATCTTCTCATGGTTTCTCCTACCACTGCTATGCTAATGACACTCAATTATTTATTTCTTTTCCACCCTCTGACACACAGGTCTCCAGACATCATGGATGACAGCCCACCACTTGAAGCTCAACCCCAGTAACCCAGTCTCGCAGATTCCTCCTTTGTAACATATGAAGGATTTGACCCTTTCTCTCGCAGGAAGCTAACCAGGTGCTTGTGCAGTCTCTTGTGATCTCAAAGCTAGACTACTGCAACTTGCTACTTGCTGGTCTTCCTCTAAGAGCCATCAAACCTCTACAACTTGTACAGAATGCAGTAGCACGACTGGTCTTCTATCTTCCAAAGTTCACACGTTACTCCACTGCTGCGCTCCCTTCATTGGCTCCCTGTAGCTGCATGCATCAGATTTAAAACCTTGATGCTTGCCTATAAAGCCAAAAATGGACCAGTCCCTTCATACATGAGGTCAATGGTCAAAGCTCAATCCATACCTCGAGTACTTCGAACCTCATGTATGGCTTGGCTTGAAATAAATTTCTTCAGGTCTCATAGACGACAAGCATCGAGACTATTTTCAGTCCTGGCTCCAAGATGGTGGAATGAACTCCCATTTGCTGTCCGGACAGCAAAGTCCATTGCGGTCTTCAAATGCAGACTGAAGACCCAGCTATTTGCAGAATGTTTAACGGACAGCTGACACTGCTCCCTTATTAACTGACTACATTAGTACTTATTGTAGGATATTGTTTATTATTATGTTGTTTAACAAACTCTAGCACTTATTGTTTATTGCATTTATCATTGTTTAAGATATACCTTATGTATTTTGTACTTCTAGGTATCAGCATTCATCCCTGTATTCTACAGTATTTTAGTTCATTGGTATGTTTGATTCTAACCTAGTGTTCTGTACTAGGATATATTCTATGAGTAAACGACAAAGCACTTTTGTAAGTTGTTCTGGATAAGAGCATCTGCTAAATGCCATAAATGTAAATGCAGTAATTAGTACAAAATTGGAATGCACCCTTAGTTTCTCCCATTAATTTGATAGTCACATGTGCACAAACAGTACCGTTCCATGACCTTTACAAAGTACCTGCTGTTACTTCCCAAGGATACCGAGCAAGCGTTAGAGGACAAGATAAGAGCGACTTACACGTTTGCCGATATGATAGATGCATTCCTAGGGAGGAACATGGCTAGTATGGGTGACGCAAGGTTCGCCTGCCTTGTCCAGGACTTGGATAAGCTCCTCTAAGAAGGGGAAGCAGGTGAGGACCCATTAAGACCCCCCTCTACATTCCCAGGGAATCCTGCTAGCATTTCCCTCGATGGCCCCAAAAAGGGAGGGGGAAAAAGAAGAAAAAGAAGAGAGACCATGCTCCCTCAGAGGCATCTTGTACAACAGAGCCTTTGAGCCCATAATATTCATTATGGGGATACCATAATGAAAATGAAGATAATTTTGGCAGGATTTGCAGATTCTAATTAAAGTTTGTCTGCCCGAACCACATCCTAGTGGATGAAGCTCTGGATATGCTCTGCAAAACAATATATCCCACAGGAAAGTGACAGTTGGGCATGGTTATATTACTGTAAAAAAAAAAAAAAAATCTATTCAAAGAACATATGAAATGTGCTTTCAAAAAACACCTGGAATACGCCTTGAAAAAACATTGAGCTTGGAAAAAAGTAGTCAGATTAAACAGCATGTACTGAAAAGAATGAGAGGAAACTGCCATGTCTGGAATGTGAAGAGTTTCTAAGGCACAATTGTGGTGCCAACCTGAGTGTAATTTTAAGCATATTTCCAGCGATGCAAGTGCTTTTACTATGAATGATATTGACTGAATTGTGCACAAGTGTGTACAATTTTTCCAACATGTGATTGCATTCATTGTTGTTTGGTAATTCATCTAGTAAATGGCTCTAAAACAAAGTACTTTGGGCTAAGTGGGCTTTTGATCCTACTTACCATGTGCAAATTCTATATTGCCACCCATTCATTCATCTAGAAACATTTTTCTTTCATTGTGAAAAAGGTTTTCTCTATATTACTCTCCCTTTATTTTTTACATCAGTTGGGATAGAAAATTATCCATTGTGATTGCACAAATGAACTTACTATTGTAACTGTACCACCATACCATGTCATAATAGTTACATAGTTACATAATATATTTCAGGAAAGTGCATGCTGAGCTGCTAAACAAACATTACCAAACAGTTTTGGGGGTTTTTTTGTGAGCAGACATGATTAAATGAACTTCATAGAAATATATATTTGATTATACTTAAATGTTTCCATGGATTTTTTTTGTGTTTATGCATGCTGGCTACATCAAGATAAATATGATACTACTGTTAGAATAATTTGTTCAGTGATACAGTAGTTTCAAATTTAAAACTGCTGATCTAAAACCACTGTCAACTGAACACTCAGAATATAATCAGAGGAATAAAGTGTATTAGAAATCAACAATATGTTCCAAATAGATCTACTATAAGGCCCATCAGTGTATTCTGTCCCTGATGTGTGTCCCATGTACACATAAAATGAGAATAGCAAAAAATAGGATTAAAAGAATGTCAAACATGAGAATAAAATTAAAGTGTATAATTAATCCTCTTTTCTTTTAATTTCCTTTTGTGAAACTGAAATGAAATTACAATGCTTTAGTTACACACTGTTCTCAAAGTTCATAAATTTGTTTACAAAGTTTGCATACATATGCTACAAAAAGATGCTACTGTCACAGGTGAAGAACACAAAAAAAGGAAGGAAGCAAACACATGTCTCCAACTGAAACATTTAATGAAAGTAACAAAACCCACCAAGTACAACAAAAGATACCAAAGTAACAATGACCAAAGTCATGAAAACAAAAAGCAAGCTTAAATAAGAAACATAATAAGATATCCCCCACTACTAATAGAAAACACACACCACCTGAGGGAAGCATTGATAAACAAATTTTTTTTTGTGTACGTGTGCATGTGTGTGTGTGTGTGTGTGTGTGTGTGTGTGTGTGTGTATACACTTGTGAAAACCCACATGTTCGCCACCGAATGCCGGTAGCTTTATCAAAAGTACTTTGATAAGGGTCATGATAACCTGGTACTAAATACACACAAAAATTATTTCAGAAATGGTCTTGCAGATGCTTTTAGTGCATCCTTCACAAAACAAAACACAGTTTGGCAAATCTGCATTAACTATGTTTTCATGATTGGACCTTCTTCCCTCTCTAGTCTTCCTTAAATGTATTACAGGGATCATTTTGCTGATGAAGAAAAAAAGAGCCCTTTATAATGCTACAGCATGGTGAGTCATTTTAACAAAGACACCTCATCCCCTTGGTGTGCTCATCGTGGCTCTTAGTCACCGATGAGGGCTGCAAAGAGCTCCTTACAATTGGAAACATCCAACAGAGTCCACTGTACAAGCCCAAGTCTCTTGACATTATGCTGAAAGAAAACATTTTGCAATTCCATCATGCTAAATGTGATGTCCTCTCTATAAAAGTAGACTAAAGCTTAAGTTGTGGGATATGTTGTTTAGTACACAACTGAGTAGACTCCTCCTCCAATTTCTTGGCCTAAATTCAGTTTTAGTTGTCCTGTTGCACAGCATCATGTAAAGCTCTGGTCAAGGACTACAGCAAATGGTAGGTAATTATGGAGGCATATGAACTGGGGGCAAGAAACTCCAGTCCTGAAAGAACATAACACTGAAAATATAATTTCCCTTCAAACTGATCTGATGTAGCTCACAAAGGATTTCATAACATATATTCTACATGTATTAAGCAATCCAGGTGGCCTCTGTTGCACACTTTAACAACATATGCCTATCAGATATATAAGGAGCTACCACAGGTGTGGTGGTTTTTGTTCTCTGCTCTCTTTCTCTCCTCACACAGTTTCTCAAGCCTTGCTAATGGGAACAGGGCCATCGTTAAAGTTTAATGAACAGAGGGTGGTAATGCGCATATCGCTCTGTGCCTCACTGTTGCTTTGACATCAAACCCTCTGGACAGTGGGGAGTGTGAATCAGACAGGAGCAGGTTATCAAAGAGTTTCCAGATGTAGGTGTTTCTTCTCCCTCAGTGGCCAAAACACAGTCTCAATCAGCAGGCAAGCCAATTCAAATTTGTTTCTGCAAGCCCTCATACCCTTAAGTTCATTAAATGTTTAGTGTTTAGTACAGTGTTTACTGGTGTGATATTTCTGAGGAAAACAGGTAGCTTACAGTTCTCAGTATACATGAGAAGTATGAAATTTAGGGAGCAAACACATGTTGCATGTTACATGTTGAGTAATATACAAGAAATTACCCAATAGTAAAAATGGTCATGGTGTACATATTTATTTTATCCTAATGGAGGTTAAATTAAATGCATTTGCCAAATTTGTTTTGCTTCTCTATAAAATAAATAATACAATACATTCCTCCAAGCATGGAATGTATTCAATTTTACCTTTAATGAGTTTATGTTGGAAAGAGCAGTTCTATAGGGCCTAAAGCCTTTTTCTCTCACGCACACATATGTTGGGGGACCAGGGCAATCTGATGAAAACTGCGCTACTGGAACAAATACCAAACACTCATGGATGAGAGAGGAGAATAGAGGATTGTTGGCATGCTACCACATGCTACTGGGAATTATGGATGCCTTGAAACCCAACATCTAGACCAACTCCAAAACAACTAGTATCTGTTCTAACATCTGCAAGCAGTAACTGCTATCAAAACATGAGTTTGATAAGGTATAACAAGCTACGACAAGGGGGAGTCAGGAAAACAGGTCAGATATCATCATTGCAGCCTCAGTGGCAGGGCAACAGCATTACAGATCCACCAAAGTTGGAGACTAAATAGTGGAAAGGAGGCATCACACAACAATGCCCAGTGGTTACATAACCTGAGAGCTGACCACAGCAATTTCCCTGAACAGGATCCAGTAACCATGAAGAACTGGAAAGCTCAAGGTTCCCTGACATAGGAGTTCTTCATGAGTACCTGGCAGCACATATGAACCAGCTGCTAATAGTTGGAACCTGAATGGTTAACTACCAGATGATAATCTGCCTCTGTACAACATGGAAGCTCTTGTCAGGCATCATTGCCGATAAGAAGTAGGCACATGGCTCAATACATCAGTGGGTCACTCGTGGCTGCAAGACCAGAAAGACCAACCTGTGCTCCACCTAGATTGATTCAATGCCCCACACGAGGCTGTATAACAACATCAACAGGATTCTAAGAGCCTTCATCAAGAACACAATGGGGCTGTAAAAGACAACCCTCGAGGCCAACTTCAAGCCACTAGCATGAGTCACCATCAACTGCAAGATTTATCAAGGAGCTGCCCTGTCCCTGCTGCTGTTCTGCATAGGCCCGAACCCCCTCAGTGAGATCACCACTAAGAGTAGCTACGGATGCCAGCTGCAGAATGGATCAGCCACCTCCTGTACATGGATGACATCAAGCTGTATGTCAGAAGTGACCGAGACCTCAACTCATCGATCTTACCAGGATATACATCACTGACATCGAAATGTCATTAGGACTAGATAAGTGTGGTTGTATGGTTGCAAGAATAGGAAAGGTGGTTAGAACAGAGGAGGTCACACTATCAGAAGGTAATAATATGGTGAGGGCAGCTACAAATACCTTGGAACTCCACAGGCAAATGGAAATCATGAAGAGGCCACAAGGAAAGCAGCTACAGTCAAATACCTACAAAGAGTGAGACAAGTCCTACAAAGTCAGCTGAATGGGAAAAACAAGATCCGAGCCATCAACACCTATGCCCTGCCATTTATCAGCTACCCTGCTGGCATAATAAGATGGCATACAAGCCACTGACATCAAGACAAGGAAACTCCTCCCAAGGCATGAAGGGTTTCATCTCAAAACCAGAACTCAAACTGTACACCAAGTGGAAAAGGGGCCGAGGACTAGTGAGCATCAGAGGCACTATCCAAGATGACACAACCAAGATCCAGGAATACACCAGGGTAATGGCCCCAAGTGACAAAGTGCTTAGGCAGCAGAACTTCAAGTGGATGGAAATGAAGAGGAACAGGGACCAACAGGGAGGAAAAATCCCTGCACGGTATGTACCCCCGGCAGATAGTGGAAGTGGCCAATATAGAGAAATCCTACCATTGGCGGGAAATGGCTGGATTGAAAGCCAGCATAGAGGCACTAATCATGGCAGCACAGGAACAAGAGATAAATGAGATCAGCAAAGGCTGGACGTTCCAAGCTCAAAGTGGGACATACCCCCAAAGGTATATGTGGAAAATGACCATGCTAAGTTCCAGTGGGACTTCCAGATACAAATAGATAAGATGGTAATGTCTAACCAACTGGATGTAGTAGTGGTGGACAAACAACAGAAGAAGACCGTAGTGATAGACATGGAGGTATATATATATATATATATATATATATATATATATATATATATATATATATATATATATATATATATATATATATATATATGTGTGTGTGTGTGTGTGTGTGTGTGTGTGTGTGTGTGTGATGCATAAGATTGAGACATGCCTGAATAGTCCTCATCAACCACATCTAGAATTAACAGAGAAACTTAATGCAAGTTATTTACTAAGCAAGCACACATGCAAAGCTTGAATTATACTTTTTCATTGTTATGCCTATTACAGATTGAGTGGGTAGGGAATTTTAATTGGGGTCAAGAGATGTAAAAACACTTTGCATAAAGAATGTGCTTTGAATATAATGAAGTACCAACCATCTTGATAACATTATGGTATGTCAACATTAGTTTTAGAAAATGGCAATTTCCTGATCTCCTAAACTCAGTGTCCTTGTCTTTTCAATGTCCTTGCTACAACTGTGTATTTTTGCTGAGTGAGGTTATATGAGGCTCTATTTCTGCACTGTGTTCTCTCTGGGACTGGATTCAACAACCTACCGAAAGACGTTTGTATAGAAGCAGGCTAATATAGCACTTTGATACTAGTGTAGGCCAGTATACTTAGCCAACACAACACAAAATGTATGCCTTTGGGGTTCTTTATTCTTTCATAAATTTATTCATAAATGAAAAATGAAAATAGAACTTGTTTTACACTTGATTCCAAGTGCGTCTCAAAACTCTTTAGAGAATAAGTACTAAATCAGTCTGACCTTAAATAAATCTCAGTTCAGTGCTGTGAGAGAAAAAAATATAAATTTAAAATCATTAAAAACATATAGTAGTGGGTATTAGTCCACGTGGCTGCAACCACTCGCTGACATGAGAATTTCTCTAACCAGCTACAAAGTTCTCTGTAGCAAGCAATTTAGCAGCCATTTACTCACCCATGGTTCTGCTTCCCATTTACATTCAGTGTGCATGTGTGACTACTACTGCACACAGAATGGGGTAGAAAAGGGAAGGCAGTAAAGTTTACCACTTGGCTACATTCTCCCCTGAAAGTCCATACCCTCAGTGACCTAATACATCCCATTCACTTCTTTCACAGCCTCCTTAACGTACACTGCACCAAGGCTTAAACGTACTTGAGAAAATACTTCTGCACTGAGTGACACTGCACTGACAGACTTGGGCTCTTAAGTGCAGGCTGCACCAACTCTGACTAGGAGCTGGTAGCAGAAGGGGAGCCTGTGTAGCATATGTAGCTCATGCACTAGCTGGTGCAACATCAATCACACTGATCTCTTCTGCCTTTCACATCAACTCTACCTACATCCTCAGAGGTTCTGTTGGGAGTCTTGAATATCTGACTACTTCGATGGCTACATTTCCTTGACCTGCACATCAGTGATGTGTTAGCAGTCTTTTCTAGAGCAAGAATTGTTCCTTGGATTGGGAATGGGAATGCTAAAAGGATATAGATTAACTTGATGTATCCGCTTGATAGAGCCCCTTTTAACAGGTTCCACTGTATGAGTTGTGCCCTTGACTTCAATCATCTGGTACATACTTTGTCCCCTAGAATCCTGAATCTTGATGCAACTTAGTGCCCTGTGATGCAGATATACAAGCTGACTAATATCAAGAGGTGGACAACACACTTTGCCCTCATGGAATGAGATTCTTTCAGCAGCTTTTAGTTTGGTATACTCTAGCTTTCTCATGTTCCTCCCTGAACCTCTCCTGATACAGGGCCAACATTTACATGTGACAGCATCGACCAGTGTGCCAACTACAAGAGTGGAGGGAGGGACCAAACTGAAGGGATGACAGATTTCCACTATACACAGCCCACCAACCCAAACAGCTCACCCATCCCTGCTACTACTTCTTTATTAAAACTTAAGAGATCTACACCCCTCTCAAATAAACAAACTATAAATTAAATATAGTCATAAGGAAAGAGGTATTAAGAATAACTATGGTTCCTTCCCACCACAGTTGTCTAATTAAATTGACATCAGATGTCAGAGATCACTACACAATAAAACTATGGACTATGAATAATAAAAAACAAACAAACAAACAAAAAACACAGCTTGGCTGTGATTTGTTTGCATCTTCAAAATCTCAAACATCTATAGTACTAACACAACTTTCAGTAGTTCTCACACATACAAAAGATACCTAATCACTCCACCCACAGTGACATCAAAATCAGTAACAATAAATAGACTTCACAACAAATCAAACAAACCAAAATGCACTTCCACCAATACACAGCACTTGCTTCTATGTACTACTGAGTTCCAATAGCATCAACAGGGAAATTACAAATTGCAATGGGGGGGTTACCCTTAAGAATTCTGAGCTGACCAGTAAAAATACAACAACAGAGACTTTGCTTGATTCACATTTGCAATAGCAGGCCTTAGAAAACCCAAACAAAACAATATTTGAAAACCAAAAAAAACAACAACTGCAAAACAAAATTACAAAACAGTGGCTAGTGCTAAGCTACCAAACACTCTTGTTAAAATGAGAAAGAAAAACTATTATAACCTTTATGCATTTACCACTTTAGGCAACTGCCTACAATACTACATCACATTCCATACCTGTATGGTTAACTACCCCTGTTAGCAGCAGCTGTTTCTCCATCTGAACACCCTTCCAGCATTCCAGGATCTCCATTAACAGGTTCTAAAATAAGCACAGCATAACATAGATTAAAAAACCTTTCAACAACCCAACTAAAAGCCATACAGAATATAAGGCTTACTCATTAAGCTTGGTCTTTTGTTACCTCAACTGCAGAAACAAGCGGTCAATTGCCAACTAAATTAAAAGCAATGCAGGTCATCAGAGGCCTTTAACTGGTCAACCGCTAGCTAAAGTTTGGACTAAGAATAACACTATGATCACAAAGGTATACCGTGCATGTAAGCACTACTCACTAGCCTCTGGCATCAGCTGCCTCAAAGGCAGTGATATTGGGTTCTAGACAACGGCAAACCTTCCATGATGAAGTTTACCTCCGCTTTCAAACAAACAGGCCAAAAACGAACCAACAAACTCTAAAAGGCAGCACCCAGTTTCAGCTTCAAAAATGTCTCATACCTCTTTTCTAATAAGCCAATTCAATTTAAATTTAATTTCACTCTGACAGTGATGAGTGTGCTTACAGACAGGTGGTGGACCAGGTTGTCCTCTGGAGCATTTGCAATAACATGGAGCTGAACACAGCAGAAACACAGCAGCACAGCAGAGATTACAGAAGACCTCAGGAAAACTCCCTACCTACACTCCCCATCCATGACAGAAATGTGTTGGCAGTGGAGTCATTCAAGTTCCTGGGTACTACAAGGGCCTGAAGTGGGACATCAACATCAGCGCTATCATCAAGAGAACCCAGCAGAGGATGTACTTTCTGCATCAGATGAGGAAGTTCAACCTACCCTAGGAGCTGATGGTCCAGTTCAACACTGCCATAAAGAGTCTGTCATCACCATATCCATTATAGTGTGGGGCAGCTCAGCCACCAAGCATTACAACCACAGACTGCAGCACATTATCAGGTCTGCAGAGAAGACCATTGGTGTTAAGCTACTCACACTGCTAGATCTGCTCACTTCTAGAATCAGAAGGCAGGTGGAGAAAATCACAGCAGACCCATCACACCATGGCCATCACCTGTTCCAGCACCTTCCTTCAGGGTGGCACTTTAGCCAAATGAGGATCATGACCTCCCAGCTACAGGGAAGACTTTTTTCATATGCCATCAAGCTTATGAACAGTTGAATACCTCAGTGCATATAAACTCCCAATAACATGTATCACACACCTAAACATTTCATCTCGATCATGTCATAGTACCTTTTACCTGCCAATTTATGTATTTATTTTACTTTATCATTCTAAAACTGCTTCTCTCAACTGATGCACATGTAAGTTTCACAAGTATGATTGTGTGTGTGTGTGTGTGTGTGTGTGTGTGAGCGAGTGTATGCGTATGTTGTGAATGTGATGGAAATGTCTCTTGTTGTACTGTTTACAAGCAACTGTGTGGGGCGAACTACTTTAACCAGGAGCGTGAACAGTTTCCACATGATGTTATATTTCTTTCTTTCTTTCTTTTTGTTGTTTGAACGAGAAATGGAACTGTTTACTGTTTTCATTTGTATATTTGTTTTATAACTATTATTGAGTGGAAAACAGCAAGGAGAAGTGATTATCCAGACAGAGATCTGAGCTACTGGAGATGCTCATTTTCCTCTGGATAAACTGAAGCATCACACATTCCCTTAAACTGTATTCCCTGCTCATCTGGACACAGAACTGAGTAAGTTATAGTAGGTAACTGTTTTGTGTTTCTCCATGAAGATTGAAGCGGCAATTCTACTTTTTTTCTCGCCTCTGTGCACCCAGGCATCGCTTCATACCTTAATGTAGGACAAAAGAATAGACTACAGATTTATTTGTAATATCCATTACATTGGTATTTTTTTTCCTGTTAGCATTGCCCTATTCATGCATTTTCTGAAATGTTTTCCTAAAATTTGTGTCCAAGTCAACAACTAGTGTCTTTCATTCCAATTAACACTGGAAAACCAGTAGGAGAATTCTGAGTTCTGCCTGAAGTCATTGCATTATATCAATGAAGTCATTCGTTGATGAAGCCTGAAGTCATTGCATCATATCAATGCATCAACACCTAATTCAAGGCACCCTGCATATGGTATTTCCAGCCCATTGGCAGATGTAATTCTTAACTACCCTGATGTTGATACTATGCCTTTATTCTCTCCACACAAATTTTCCCTTACATTACGTTAAACAGTGTTGTTCACTTGATTCATATTATCTAATATGCATGATACTGCTATCCCTGCTCTCCCCTTTTTTATTTCCAAAAATGGATGTTGAAGCAATTGGCAACAATTGATTTAAATTTTGTTTGAGCCTAAGGTGTTCTCTCACATTGCCTATCTAACAACAACTGAGGTGGCTTGTTTCCCTGCGCTGTTGATGCTGCCCATTGTCAGTGAACCTATGATGTGCTCTTGGCCTCTTACCTGTTCAGTTCCTTCTTTAGTTTTTTTTAGGGTAAGGTCACGTTCTGCACTGGTCAATCCACCATTAGCCTTGTTATGCAACTATTTTAAAGTACATCTTACAGTCTATTTGTCAGGTATATTAATGGTAGAGCTCTGTGTCTACATCTGATGTAGTTTCAGCATCAATGTGTCATGGTGGCCCGAGTACCACAGCAGGACGAACAGACTCCCCCGACCGTGACATACATTGATTATGTTAAGATGTAGATAACAGTGGCACTCACACATAACAGCAAAGAAAAACATGAACACATACTTAACATTAACAGATTATACAAATATTGATTTTAACTGCGCAAACATTATCACAGCATCTACATGAACAATGACCAACAACATTGCACACACTAGCAGGGGTTTATATACACGGACAAACATACAACACTAAACCCTCTGCAGGTGTGTGCAATCAATGGGGCGTGGTTACAAATAACAGTAGTGAATCCCACTGCACGCAGCAGGCCATACCACGTGACTGGGGGGGGTGGTCATTCCATGACACAATGTCAAACTCTTTACATTTCTGTTAGTGTTTGTAATCTTCAAATGACCATGTCATGGCTTCATCCCATATTTCAGTGAGAGTTGATTGAGGTTTGCCTCTGATATACTTGTGAAGCTCCCTGCATCTTTTACACACTTTATGGACTGATCTCTGATTTTGAGCTGAACATTTAGCATTACATCTTGTGACTGATTAGTGACAGAATTCAGTATTTTTGACAAAGAATGTGAATAGCAATGGAGGTCTTCACCTTCAGCTTATTTATGGCCATAAAACATAGACAGCAGTTGGGAGACACTACACTTCTCTCTAAACCCTTCTCTTAAATAAATGAAGACATTATTTGGCTATTTAGACTCACCAGCCACATGTAAACTCATCTCTTCTAAGGCTGGACCCTTAACAAAGAGATAACCAAATAAACCTGATTGTGTTGATCCCTGACTTGGCAAAATTGATAATTGCTGTCATTGCTTCATTTTGTTTTTAACTCAGCTCATGTACAGTTCCTTCTAGAACCTGATCCTTGAGGCATGTAATTTTTTCATTTCAAAGTTACATTTCTTTAAGTCCCTAAACAACCACACAGTCTTTCAATAACAAGTTGGAAGGATGTCCCTGAAGACAATATCCTGGTTGTAGGGGGAATGATTAGAAGATTTAGATGTGCAGATGTCACCCAGGATGAAAACGCTAACAAGATTTATTCCTTGCAATTAGAACACACAAACAGCCTCATCCAATATCCGCAAGAAAGCCTTTGTCCTTTGATTCTTCAATATCTACATCTACCTACCATTCTACCATGTTTTCATTATATACCTTGATTTAACTAACATAACTGTCAGACCCCACTGCTGGTACCAAAATATGTAGGCCAGTATACTTAGCCAACTCAAAATATGTATCTCTGGGGTGTGTTATTATGATGCAAATTTCTTCATAAATGAGAAATTAAAATACTTAGAACTTGTTTTCCACTTGATTTACAAGAATCTGTTTTACTTTCTTTATACATTCAGTGTGCATGATTTGACTACTGCTGTATGCAGGCTGGAGGAGGGCTTTTCTAAAACAATCAGCACAAAAAGGTGTAATGCTAACCACGTGGCTACACTAGAAAAAATATTTCATCTATATAACAACAATGGCAAAAATGAAAAACACTACTCAGGTCCTAAGGTTTCACTTTCATGTGCTAATCCAAAGTAATGTGACATGTCCATGAAGAAGGAGTGAGACCCAAGTACAAAATAAAGCAAAAATCTTCATTAAGAATAAGGTCAACAAAGATAAATGAAAAGAAAGGCATCAAATAAAGAAGACTTAGCTTGATCAGTTGGCTAAGACATTCAATGCAAAGCACTGAACTATAGTGCCTGTGGAGTTTAAATAAGAGAACAGCAAATAGGGCACAGGTGCATGTGATGATTCAGAAAGCTGGTGATTGGGATTGGGGGAGTGGCTGAGGGTGGTGATTGACATGTGAGGTTTGCGCGATGTGTTGACTGGATACCGGCTGTGGCATAAAAAATTACGCTCTTCACCTGATATTGTTCACTCCTCTTTGATTGTTAGCAATCTCTGTCTTAGTCATGGACAATTTCTGAAGAAAAAAAAAAAAAAAAAACACTGAACAGGCTAAGAGCTGCCTTTTATCCACTCCGTGTGACTTCTATACAGAGCATGAACATATACAGAGAGAACATGAATTTAATTTTAGTCAAAGTAAATGGTTATATGTTTCTTGTTCTGTCTGTACAAAAACTCTAACACAAAGGAATTTATCATGACTTCTCTAGATTACATATTTAAATTACTGACAAGTTACAGTATACATACACTTTTTGATTAATGGTGTAATACCACTACTTTTGTTCTTCCAGAGTTTGTGTTGACTCTCAGTGAAAGGCGGTATTTAATGTTTCCTTGTTATTGTCTTAGATTATTCACCCACTTAAATATAGCCTGTCTAAGATGCAGAAAGAGGCAAGCTCAAATAAATAGCAGCTATAAGAAAGGGCAACACAGAGGGCAGCATCAGTGTGAGAGAGTACAATATTATTTTGAATACATTGTTTGTGACATTATAAACTTCCTTTGTGTGTTACTGATAAACCAAAACAATTTGGTAACTTAAGAAATTTAATTTGCTATTTTAAAGCCCCAGTGAGGAACATCTGATAAGATTTACCTTTAATACTAAAAAAACAGAGGATCTCAAACAGCTGTAATGACATAAAAGAAAAATTGCTAAAACATTAGGACACTATATTTTTAACATTCTGTGTAACTAAAGGCAGTACAATATTATTTTATGTTTTAGATGGCACAGAAATAAATACTTTGTAAAGCACAATACATAGATAGAGACCATGCTTTGAATACAGTGAAGCGCCAAATATCTTGATAACATTCTCATAAATGGTATATTAAAACCAGTTTAAGAAACACAATTTCCTGACCTTCTGAACTCTTATTTTCAATACCCTTGCTACAACTGTGCAGTTTTGCTGAGTAGCAAAAAGTAAACAAAAACATAGATTAGTTTAATTTCTACAGCTTCCTATTGTGTTCAAAATTATATTTTACTGCGTTTGATGTTGGACAATGGTGTGCAGAAATAGTAAAGCTTTTACTTTATTTAAATCTGACCTCCTCTTGGAAAAATAATATGATTAAAAGGAAAAATAGGAAAACTGCTACTAAAATTCTTAGATATTCACAAAATATAGGAAAATATAAGGTAATTGGCCAAATAAGAACTATGGAAGTAAACCTCCAATCCTTAGAAGAGCGTCTTATGTTGGGGACAGTTAGCAAAATGGCACTGCAATTTGGGGAAAGAAGAACGTTTTAACGATATGTCATTTTCTTTTAGTGAATCAGATAATTGCAGTGTTGTGGCAAGCCACACTTCCTTCTTCCTTCATTTATTGTCTGTGTAGTTGGTCACATCTGTACTACTCAGAAAAATGCTAATAAATTCAGATTTAATCTGTGTGGAATACTTTATGTAATGGTTTGATGATAACCAAGCACAGACAGGACAATTCATACATAACAACTTACAATGCGAAGTTCTGTTTTATCTCTGTAGAGTACAAAGTGAAAGTTCCACATTATGACACATTAATCTTGTTCATGGATTTTCAGAATGAATAACTAGAATTATGCTGTAGAATAATAGAATGTTACGTAAATAAACTCAATCTTCAGGGAACTACAATATTTAATAGAACTCCCTCATGAAATGGAGAACTATTGAGAGGACAGCAATTTCAATTAGTCACGAGTTAGTGTGATGAAAAGATTAACTCAAAAAGGCCTGTGAATTCAGGTTAAATAGAATCAGGAGCACTGTTGTTGATAAATAAAATGAATGACAGGTCACCCTTTAGTTCCACATGGAAATAAAAAGCAACTGGCACTTTATTGAAATCAAGTGAAATTGTTCTGTTGCTTATGTATCTTGTAAAGCCTTCTTTGTCTCACTGTCTATAAAACATCTAGATAATTTATACATTTATGACCATGTAAATTTTCTTAACAAACCAAATTAGTATTTCATTTATTTACCAAGCATGAACACTAATGTGCAGAATATGCAGAATTCCTATTCCGAATGTGTCAACTAATTTGAGAAATTAAAATTTGATGGCTCTGTTTCATATCCATAAAAACTGGATGAAGAAACTACATGATGACTCCTAGCAGAGATCTCCAGTCACTGAGCTCAAATTTATTTTTGTGATTTTCATACAGATTGTATAGGCAGATGAAAAAATGCAGAAAAGAAAGGTTTTTTTAGGAAAAGTTAGGAAAGAGTTGTGAGTGTAAATTGTCCTGGTGTGTGTGTGTGTATGTGTGTGTGTGTGTGTGTGTGTGTGTGTGTGCACTAATGTCCCTAAGTGTTGTGAGTGCTGGTTCTTAACCCTTTTGCTGTGGTATTGATACATAGTATCTGCAGTGAGTCTGCTTATGATTAGAACATTATGTGATGGCTCCTCCTCACCGGGAGCCTCCTCCTAGCAGTCTTGGCCCACCGCGTGGCTTTTTGTTATCTTGCCTTTAGTTCTCATTAGCTTGTGTTTTGTTTTCTGTGCCACGCCCTCAGACAGGTGTTTTGTGCTCCACTGTTATTTGTTGTGACACGTCTGTGTCATTTTTTTGATTCTTCCTTATAAAACCCCTTTCTGTGCTTATTAGAGTTACACTGGGCTTGTTTCATTTTCCCATGCTAGCATGTATTAGAAGGTCTCTTTATTTTTCCTAAATGTTTTTTTAACATCATTATTTTTCCTTAAACACACACCTGTTTCCCCTTTTCCAGCATGTTTTCCACCCTTAATAATAACCTTAAAATACATAGCAATTAATTTTAACATATATCAGCCATTTAACATATTTCACAAAGATCCATGGCCCAAATATTCTGATACCAACACTAATTCTTTTTTACACAAGTTCATTAGCGCTATACATATCGTTTGACAGTTCCAATGAAAGCAACATTCATCCACACATTTCAAGGCTTCATAAAGCTCATTGTGTACAGTCAGCTTTTGTGGCCTCTGTCATCATAAATGAGTCTGATTCTAGATAAGTACCTTTTCCGTTACTTTGAGGGCTTTAAATGAGTAAAAGACCTGACATTAATCTGACCCTGTCTGTTATATAAGGCCAATAATGACTCTCCTAGGAGCTATGCCTCAGTGAGTAGTCATCTGCTAATCTCATACACCATGTCAAAAGTATGAAGTATGCTCCTGCACCACTGGGGATTAGTTAGACAGTCAAAAGAGGCATATTGTTATGCTGCTCACATACGCATGCACACTTACTCAAGCACATTCATGTTAGAATATACAGTACATTAACTAATATACACATGCTCCAGCAACTATTTAAATAAGCAATATCTCCCTGATGTAGAAGTGCACTCATATTTATACACACTTACACAGACTTTCTTTCCTTCCCTCTCTCGGTATTTGTCTCTCTTGTGTAAATTGTTGTGGCAGTGCAAGCATCTCAGCATAAGGGGTCTGTTGTCACAGAGCTGTAGTCTTTAGGACATGCAATGATTACAAACAAACAAACAAATACAGTGGAATATGGTAGATATTAACGGAGACAGCCAAACGTGAGCACTTGTCTTACAAAGTGAGCACTTCTCTTACAACAGGAACATCATAGGCTGAACATGTGCTGCCTACCGTAACTGATGATGGTACATCTAATCTGCTTATCTCAGTGCACTATATTTGTGTACTTTCATTCAGTGAACTCTAGAACCACTGCACCGTATGACTTAAACACAAGAATAGAAAAAAATAGCATGGTGGAGACTGTTCAACACTTGTTTAACTATTCTGTTCCCTGATCACAGATTTGCTTAATTAACAGGGAACAGAGTGGGCAATTGACCAGGTGCTGGCTGCAAACTTTAAGGTGGATGGTTGAATGTGTTGAACAGTCTCCACCACGCTACTTTTTTTTTCTATTCTGGTGTTTAACTACTACGGTGCAGTGGTTCTATAGTTCACTGAATGAAAATACATGAATATAGTGCACTGAGATAAGCAGATTAGATGTACCATCATCAGTTATAGTAGGGAACATATGTTCAGTCTATGATGTTCCTGTTTTTTGTTATTGTGAGTGAAGCAGGAAGCAGTAAGTGTGCAGATGTATCCATCCATTCTAAGTTCATGAAAGGTTTATAAATGAGCTGTGTATTAAGTCAGGGAAACCCCTAAAATGCCCATGGCAGGGGTAGTCTAGGACCAGGACTGAGAAACACTGACCCGTTATCCATCTGTAAAAATGTAGAGATTAAAAAGAATTTTAAAAAATATATATTTAAAGAACATTTATTTGCTTGCTATAGTTACAGTAAATAATGCTCCCACCCCACCCCCACCCAAAAAAATAATAATATCCGCCAACACAGTTTACATTGGATTATATTTAATTATGCAGAAAATAGAGCTCTATTTGCTTTGATTGTATCAGACAGGAGAAACCAACTATCAAGGAGTCATCATCTCCAAGGTCATTCTGGGAGAATGACTGAGGTTTGTCCATGCTTGTCTACCTCGGAGAATAGAAATGAGGAGGTCTATGAATATTCACTCCTTCCCTGTCTCTGCTTCACAGAACTCCAGCCTGAAGCAGATGATAATGCCTGTCTGCTGAGGGGGAACAAATGATGATTTTCCTTTTTTCTTGCAGGATGACTAAAAATTAAATGAGGGATTATGCATGCAAAGGTAAGAAGTCACAATGTTTCAGTTTTGTAAAAAGAGACGGTTATATATGTGTCTGTGTGGGGGAGTTTATATGCTACATAACCTTAATTTTGAACTTATCCGTGTAGTCTCTCTGCTGGTCATAAATAGTATTTCAGTTAAAATATCATAAGTGGATATGTCCCAAAAATCCCCAGTGCACAGCTACTTATTACAGAGAAAATACCAATAAAATATCTGATCCATGATTGATATTCAACGATGATGCTGATGTTGTTATCAAGGCATTTTTTAATTTATTTTTGCCTTTTACACTCTAAACATGTGTTTTGTGCCAAATTGGGGATTCACAACAAGTACTACCAGCTAAGCATAACTTGTAATTAAGCTTGAAATTAAACTTCCAGTTCTCTGTGAATTATGTTCTGATAACCATCATAGCTATCCCTCCCACAGAGGGCTAGAGGCATGGTCCTCAAAGTCACTGAGGTTGGAAGATGGTGATAAAAATGTGCAGATGGAGCTGGTGTCATGAACAGCCTCTATTACTCAACTGAAATTGTTTATAGATTGTCTATGTGTGATCAAAAACATACTCTCTCTGTTATTCCTTTCTGTGTCCCGCCAATTCTGAAACAGGTATATGTATACTGCAGGATTATATTTACTTAAAATGTCAATGAGAATCAGATGTCTAACATGCTTATACATAAATTAGCATTTGAATTGTTGAATGTAGCCAAAAGACTGTCCAGATTAAAAAAAAAAGAGTAATGGTTTTATTACTCCACTAAATGCAATCACTTTGCTGTTTACCTTACATAGAACAATCAAGGACAGCCTTTATTGCCATATGAATATGAGACAATTCATCTTTTTGTTTTGCCACTATGTCACTATTTAATGAGTTCTATTGCTATGTTGTATCAACATCCAAACTACGTGAAGTGTATTTTCCTCTGTTGTGTGCACAGAGACAGAACTGCACTATCTTGTCATGTGTGCATTATCTTACATGGTAAATCCAGATTTCCTCATATGATGGCTTAGTGTCTCACAAAGTTCAAATTCTAGAATCTGCTAAATCTATATAATTCTCAGTAAAACGAGAATTACTTTATTTTGAACAAAGGTAAAACTCTTTGCAGGATAAATCATTCAAGTGCCTGCAGTTCCAATGCTATACCAAATATAATAAAAGAAGAAAAGAGATTTATCAGTTCTCATAAAATAACTAATAACTGATGGTATTTCTCTGAATTTTGGCAAGGGTACATAAAATGCACAACCTTCAGATAAGTGATCCTATGATTTCTCTTTCATAACATTGTTAGAAATGCAGCAAAACAAAGCCACATGTGCTACATATGGCATTGCTTGAGGTTACAGGTTACAGCTACTTTTTTGTATTTCTACTTTTGTATTCTTTTATGTTTTGTAATTCTGTATTAGCCCCACATGCATTTAACATGTATATCACATGTTAATATTATTTAACTTGTTTTCTGCCTGGGATGAATTTGCTTTTATGTGCAAACTAAGATACTAAAAACATTATCTACACTTTCTAGTATGCTAGTTAGTGGTTACGAATTGTTAAATATTGTTTGGTTAACTTAGTTAAGAAGTAACTGATGCAGCAGGTTTTATTAAATGATGTTACAAACACACTATGAAGTCAGATTTTGAAGGCATTACAGTACAGATGTATGTGCTATGCCTTCTGCAGAATGCCATACAATGGAACTCTTTCTCTGAGTGACTTCACAACCATGGATCTTTATACAATCAACACAGCAGCCAGTAAATAGAACAAACCAGAATACATATTTTTAAAATTGGTCTTAAGCCATTGCTGTCAGCAGTAGTCTGTTTACATAATACATTTAATAACAGATTAATTAAAAGTAAATATTTAAAGTCAAAGAGACCCCGGAAAGGTTGTCAGTAATTACTATTGTCAGCACAGAATAATGTAATAGATAAAATGTTTAAATTCACTATGGCAATTATTACCTATGGGGTGTGGCATTACGCACCTAGTCCAATAATTATTTATTTAAATCATGGTAGCTTGATGTTTACCTCTCATTGCATGGACTTGGGTTTGAGTCCCTATCTAGTGGAGTTTCTATGTTCTCCCTGTGTCTGTGTGGGTTTCCTCCATGGTTTCCCCCACAGTTCAAAAACATGGAGGTTAGGTAAATTGGCAATCCTGAATAAATTGTCCTGGTGTGTGTGTGTGTGTGTGCATCCATGTCCCTATGTGTATTTATTCAGAATAGCCAAGATTTATCTGTGTGTGTTTGCACAATTAGTTCTCCTAATGTGAGTGTATGTGTGAATGATTGTGTCTCTGCATGCCCAGTGGTGGATGGTGCTCTGTCCTGAGTGTTGTCCTCTTTCTCCTCCCTGCCCCCGATTCAGTCCCCCAGGGGGTTGAGGTTTCTGGTTGAGAGTATTCTGTGTGCAACTGGCTGCTCTGGCTACCGGTGTGTGACTGGATGTAAAAGCTGTTTGTTAACTGTAAAGTGACCTTGGGTTCCTTGAAAGGTGCTATATAAATATAACTGTTCATTCATTCAAAAGTCTTCCCACTACAGTAATCGATAATTAACATCAATGCCTCTATATAACCCATTTACCATTTCTAAACAGATATATTACAGTTAATTCAATGTATTATTAATTTCTATAAAATGTTTTGCCAGTGCAGGTGATGTCATAACGTCGTTTTTTTTTTTTTTTTTGCAGAAGAATGTTTACTGATATGTAATTGTTGACAAATCCTACAGTTATATTGCAGCCAGGGACACTTATTGAAGGGAATGTAATTAATTTTGCATGTATGTACATAATATACATACTCATACCTCCTCATGAATACACAGGATGTGAGCTGAATTCACCTCCTCAGGTCTCATCAGTACAAAGTTGTTTCAGTGTCAGACCCTCTCTGTCTCAAAGTAAATACTGTAAACTAATACAGGTGACTAAAGGCCATTGCTTACATGATGCCTGGTGGCGTTTGCAATACTTATCCTTTATCTGTGTTTTGGGACAAACAGAATCCCGACCATACACTTTCTGACTGACAACTAACCAGTAAAACCTTGTCAAAACTGCCTCACAAATTGAGAAATAGTTCGACTCCTCCAGTTATAAAAACACATCAATACACCATCATACAACTCTTCACATTGCTTCAAAGATGGCATTTCAAAGTGTCAACATGAAGATTTTGGTCTTGGGCATGTTGTCTTCTTTCAGACATCACTATAACATTTATACAGCTGCAGTGCAATTGCACAGCACCTCTCCATCAGCAGTTTCTTCATGAAGAGGGGAAAACAGCATGATTAGAAAGTCACAGTCATCCTCGGTAATCGCCTTCATTTGGTTCAGCTAGGTGCTAAACATCTAAATTAATTGGGATTAATCTGCAAGATTTAAAAAGAAATCCTCATGCCATTGTTATACCGCAACTGATTATGGCCTTATGAGTGTGGGACTACTCAGTCTTATAAGTATAAGACTGAGCACCGCCACACAAGAGAAATGTAAAGGGTATATTTCAACAGCCATGCTCTGCTATCTGTCAAAGATAGATTATGTTTTCACATTGCTGAAATGGAACTGCTTGTAATGGATTACTGGGGCAGAATGGTTATAAAAGCATTTGAAACATAACAGTTTAGTCCCTTACTAGGATAATCAAGGAGCAAAATAACATCATTTATAACGGTAGAACAGCAGGCAACATAATGATGAACTAGAAAAGAAGGATGTCACTGCAGGCTGGAGGAAACCATTTAGCAAATGTACCCAACACGGAGAGAGTGGGAGTTAACGGTACTGATCATGAGTCACTTTCTTACTTGGGTATCTTGCGAAAGAATTTCTAATTGTCTAAACCAGATCTTTGGAATAGTTAATGCATGGCTGCAATTTCTATTCTCTGTTTCAGGGCAGGTGTTGGGGTGGGGTGTTTTCTGGAGCTTCAAAAGAGAAAAACGTGAAGATTTTAGGTGAATATACTGGAAGTACTGAAATATTCAGCACGTTCTCCTTAAATTTATCAGGCCCACAGCCAATGCCTTATCTGTAAATTCTTCATACTCCAGATGACTGTGGTCTTATGGAAGAACCCAGTTAAATAAAACACAGGATTATTTTTCAGGAATTTTTATGCTCATAAAGATGATCCATAAATTAATGTTTAAGCAGAGGTTCCGGAGTACAATATTTCAACATGTTTTCATTTCTGACTGTGAGTGAAGGTGCTTGTTGATGTTTAAACCAAATATAAAAATCACTGGTGGGTAACCTATGTTATAGGTATAGTCTAATGTAGTATGTTTTTCTAGTTTTTATATTGATAAGGGATAATAAAGCTTCCAGTCTTTTTATATATGAAGCAATGGTACAAAAAATAAAATAATGATTTGAAACCGGCCTGTGAACAGGTGATGTTAGCTTTGTGATCTCAGTGAATAAGATGAATCACATGAAGGTTTCTGTAATCTTTAAACTTACATTGAAATTAGAAATCTTATACATTTTTTATAACCCATTTTTGAAGCATTTTGGTATTTCAGTTGATTATAATGTATTATGACAAAAACGCAGCTACAGGGCTAGTGCTGTAGTGTTTTCACTTCAGAGATCAGTCTGTTTAGTTTTTGTCCAAAAAAGAAGAAAATAGCTTGAACTAAAGATAGAATCAAGGTAATTTTAGAAAGGTATTTTCAGTTCATTATGTACACCACACTTCTGTACCAAGATGATTACAATCCAATTTTACTTCAGAGATAATGTTAGAAATTACACATACAGACATGCTAGGGGTCAAGCTCATGCTGAATCCCTTTAGTATTGTGCACAGAGGTGTGATGTTGAAACCCTGTTTCTATACTTTGTCAACAGAAAGGACTTGAAAGAAATCCCTACAAATGTACAAAGTATTGCCTAATGGCACATTGATTCCCATTAGATTGGAGGGATTGGGATAAAGCTAGGCAGGAGATATGGAGAGTAGTCATGCAGTCATTTGAAACAGGCTTTTCCTGCCAAATTTATTGTGATGAACTTTGCTTCTCAATGTGTGCCTCTTTTCTCATTCATGAAAAAAGATAACCTGATAGAATATTGTGTTTTACTTCTCATAAATCATAAATCAAGTTATGAAATATAATCAATTTTTTATTAATGGTGTTTGGTCAGGACATTTCAAAACTATGAAGTTACAGTATGCAGTTTTATGTTCTAACATACAAGAAAACATTTTTGACTGATGTCTTTTTAATTTTTGCTGAAAAATCAGGAGATAATTATCTACCAACTTTTTTTTTTAGGAATAGTTAGGTTATTTTGGCATGGCTTCTTCTCCTTTACTCACAAAGCAGTTTTGAACTTAGCAAGCTCACTGAGAAGAGATTCAATAACCTGAATTCATAAGTCCAAACTTTAATGTTTACCCCCCTTCTAATGCAGGATACCTAGTTTCCCAACAATTTTCCATTAAAACCTCTAAAATACCCTAAACACAGTCACGGGTTTCTTGATTTCATCTGAACATCAGCATGAATGCATTAGGCTGGAGGAGCCAGATGAGTTCATGGATTTTGCGCTCCCTCCTGATCCTCTATTGTTAAAAGTCTGGTGCCTCTGTATGCTTAAGGCAGTGATATCAATCAGATTCTGAGATCTGTGTGCAGCCGGTTTCAGAGCACACAGCCATATGGCCATGGAGGATATTTTTTTCTCATTTGGTATTACTCAGGTGTTCTCCTCAACTGATATAGGTTAGAAGAGGCATCTCATGGTGGTAAATACGCCTTTCCAGCCCAGGAACCGGGAGCCAGAGATAGTAGTGTTCCCTTTGCCCAGTGAAATCAAACAAACAGCAGGAGAGGCACACAAGTTCAGCCTCTCTCAATAATCCAGCAAGGTCAGATGTCAAAATACTACCCACATGAGAGGAGATGGAGGGAAAATGGGAGAGAGAGAGAGAGAGAGAGAGAGAGAGAGAGAGAGAGAGAGAGAGAGAGAGAGAGAGAGTGACAAGACAGCTGACTAGCTAAAGAAAAAAAGAATATACTGTATTTCTGAGGACCCATGAGGTCCATTTTTTTTTTGGTTTTTTTTTTGTAGCCAGACGTTTTGTTGTTTGCCACAATGACTCAGCTATTAGCTACCATGCTATTTGGGCTGTGCTAGTAAAAGCTCCAGCCGGACCAAGGAAAAATCATTGCCTTTACAGTGCATTTTTATGGTATGGATGAATAAATGTAAATATATTGAGGGATTTTATTATTGAATGATCACCATTTTTGTTTGAGAGTATGCAGTGAGATGGTGCTTATTAAAATGAAAGCATCATCTGCCCACCATTTTACATTTACATTTATATTTATTGCATTTAGCATACTCTCTTATTCAGAGTTACAAAAGTGCTTTGTTAAAAAGTGCTTTGTCATTTACTCATAGAATGTATCCTAGCCAGTACAGTAGGTTAGAGTTTACCACAGCCACTTTTTCAAATAGATGATTATCATGATTGTTAAAATTATCACTGCTGCAGGGTCTCTATCTCCTCCATTGTCAACTACTTTGCCTAGTAGAGGATGCTATAAACAGCAATGACCATTTTGTTTAAACTGTAGGCTATTTCTCAGAGCTAAAGGGTGTAGCCACAAGAATTGAATGAAATCTTTTTAAATCCAGTGTATGAGACATTTTTCCCTTGGTTTCTGAGCTACTCTTTATTATTAGAACCAGATTCAAACAAGGTCAGATGCAGAGGCTTGAAGCAGGAGTTTAGAGTCTAATGTGTTATTGAAAATGGTTTAACATGTCCTTGTAATAAAACAAACCCTGAATGTCACAACTTGGAGGTGAAAAGTGCAAGAGATCCAGCGATATTACCAGTTATCACCATATCTTTTAATTATGTAACATTGAAATTTAAACCTTGATGAATACATTAATTCATCAAATTAAATCACTGCTCTCCTCCAGTTCTCTGTCAAAAACATCAAACTAGACTTCAGATACTTAGTCTTTTTCACAGAGCAAACAATAAATAAAATTTACATCATTTACTATAGAAGCCTACTGCTAACTTGTCAGTATCATAAATAGTTCAAGCAAGCATACATGTTCACATACATTTTTACAGAATGAAAATGTACAATGCATATTGGATAGTGATTAATAAATGGAAAAAGAGCTTACTATCCTTACATAGTTAGGAGGCATGCAACACTAACAAAACCCTAATGACTTATCAAACATGTCCTTCCACACCATAAAAACAAAAAGGCATATAGAAGTAGTAGAATGTCAACTTCAGCTAAATCTCACAGCACAAGCCATCTTATGGCCCCCTGAGGATATCCCTGCACTTGTCAACATTTGCATGAGCATGTCTTCCTATCTGTCTTCCTTCCTTATGAACTCTCACAGCAGGAGGATGAAATGATCATGTGGGATGTGTCTCAGCAGATCAGTGCAGAGCATGGCACTGTATTTATAAACAGGGACAAAAGATGAGATTAATCAGTCATCATGGCACCCCACAGAATAAGAAGCAAGTCAGTAGTGGTGCTCCAGCAGCCTGCACCATGGGCCAACCAGACACTTCACACAGCTCTTCAGCAGTAGAAAGGCACAGGGACCCCACTTCAGCACACAGCCTTTCATGCACAGAAACCTACTCCAGCACACAACCTTTCATGCACAGGCGTGATGCCAGTCTGCTACATGTTAAGATGCTCTTTGATGGCTTTGGTAAAGAGGTGAGAGACTTGCCACTGGGGAAAATAAAGGTTTTGACCGAAGATTGCTGTGAAAAATTGCCAAGCAACCTTTTTTTTCAGGAGCTGCAATAGAAAAACATCTTCTGGAGATTTTACAAACGCAATCACTACTGTTTCTTGCACTTACATTACTGCAACATTTGATGCCTCTGTGCAGTCAGCCTACAAAAAAGATTGTGCTTTCATCAATCATAAAATTGCCAACATGTTTATGAAAATGACAAAGACTCTGAATACCAAACACTAGATGGAAAAGGTTTGTCCTCTTTTAGGTGCTGAAAACACCCTCATCTTACAGTTAGTCATTTCTTCTGAAACCTAATATCATTATTGTAGCACTACTTTAAGTTATGGACAAGAGCATCTGCACAATGTTGTAAATGAATTCCCTGAATTCTCAGATGATTTCAAGACAACAATGATTTCTACAGACAGGAAATTCAAACATTGTTTTAATACTATTGGTAATACAATAGTGAGGAAACATTTAATAATTAATCATTTTAAGACCACAAAAGTCAAATTTATTAGTTGTTGTATTATTGTGGACCTCTTAGTAATTTTCATACATTTCATAATGTTTAGAAATCTTGTGCTTTCCAAAAATGCCCCCTGGTTTTAAGATGAAACTGGTTTCATTCCATCCAGTTTCATCTTAATCCAAAGAGCGTTTTCATATGTTTTATTTTGATCCATGATCCCACTAGTATCTTATTGAGGTTGAAACTGATTGACTTTTGAAACTGAATTTTCACACAGGTAGCATGATGTTTCTTTTTTTCTTATTTTATGCACATCAAATTTATCTTAACATGGCTAACAGAAGAACATAGCCAAAGGGTAGGAAATACTGGGCAGCTCTTGAGAGTCAACTTCGATCAACACTCTTTTATAGAAACATAAGGGGTCTTGTGCTAAATTACAGTGTCCATTAAAAGTTAACTTCCTTTTAATTTGGCCCTTTGATTGCAATTTGAAGGGCATGCTAAAGGTGACACACATATTTTGTGGCTTTTTTAATAGTTCTGCCTTTTTAATGTTAGTTGTGAAATAGTGTCATTGTGAATGATGGCTGCTATAAATCTTCCATTATAGAGGCACCAACAAGGATTTTTGAGCTATACAGCCAGGACACTAGATTGGAGCTTGGGCTTCATGCATACCAGCAGTGATTGTATTACTCTAGTGTGTAATCAATGCATATGTATTCTATGCAATCAGCAACCTACTTTACTTGTCATGTTTTTGGCTGGTAGATGTAGTTCAATGGTTCATTTGCATAATAAACATTCTGGATCTACAATAACAGTGCCACAAAATTAGGATATATTCAAATCCAGAAGAACAGTTGCATGGAACTGCAATGTAATCTGATTAAAAGACAAGAACCCATATTTACATTTATTTCTCAGCTGTCATCATCATTCTTGCAGTAGTGTGTATGGTGTCTGTATACTTTTACAGTGCTGTCTGCACTTTTTATAGTAATGATAAATCATTCAATAACAGGTAATAAATGGCTCTAAGCATGACTGGGCCATGCTAGGCAGGCAGCCTGCTGTTACTACTGCTCTTTCAGGCCTCAATGAACTCAAAGCCCTTATTCTCCTCACTGCCTCTATCTTTCTCTCTGTCTCATCTCTCTCATCTGCTTAATTGTGATTTTAATCAGGCCCTTTTGAAGCTGCTGCAGTCAAAACTGGTGTTTTCTATTGTACTGTGATGGCTTCATCTAAGGCATTTAAAGCAATTGTGGGAGAGTTATAAGATGACCACAAATAAATTAGTTTAGAAAAGTTCACTAAGTAACTAATTGGCAGCCATGGCACAATCACTTCTTTGCAACTTTCTAATGCAAGCTATTTGGATCACAGATTAAAAAGAACATGTTTTTCAACAAATGGCAAATGTAAAAGAGCTCTGGCTGCACGTGATACATTGACAGGTTTATTCCTGAGGTAGAGGTGTGTTTGTGTTTGTGTGTGTGGGGGGGGGGGGGTGTAGAGGACTCCTTGTTTGCATTGTGTGGTTCCAAATAACAGAAAGGCATAAGATATAGCTTTGCCAGTTTACAGCTGCAGCAAGAAACAAAAACAAAAATCCCTTCACCTGAGTAGGAAGGGTGTCCTTTGGAGCTCTTATTTAACCAATCATTTATTAAAAAATTTCTCCCCATCATGAGTTCTCATTAATCTTTGTCAGCCTGTGTATGGGAGTGGGATGTGCAGGGAAGTCTTCTAGAGATGAGGTCTGGGCTTGCAGATGCCACGGTTGAAGCACAAGGCGGGTACTCATCTGTCTCCTGGTCATTCAGGCATGCCTAAAGCCTGTGCTCTAGTCCGGCGCCACTCCACCACGGATGACATTTCAATTACACAGAGCTCCTCAGGCTGTCAGTCGACCAGCTAGCAACCAGTAAACCCACCTGTGAGCATGGGCACAAACTAGAGATGGTGCATGCGAGACCTGCCTGCTGGTTCAGCAGTGAAAAGAGATGTTAAAAAAAAATTGAATTGATATATAGTGTATGTTAAAGCAACAATGCAATATTTCATTGAAAATCATCTGATTCTATTCACTTTAAAAAGTTATAATATTTTTTTTTGTCTGTACAAAATAAATTAAGTACACATATTAAAATATAGTTTTCATGGTATTAAGTTAATATCACTAGCGTTCTGTATGAGAGATGTTTCAGAGCTGTGATTATCATGTTCAGTGCATGTTCAGTGACACTACCATATAGTTTTACCTTAAAAAGTCAAAATGATCTAACTTGTAAAGAAGCAACCGTTGTTATATATAGCATGTTGACATTGTGTTTGACATTTTTAATACATGCCTAGATTAATGGTAACCAGTAGAAAAAAAATATGCTTTGAAATGTGCTTTTAAAACTATGTGTTAATGTTTATTGTGATACATGAGTGTCATAACGCCAAATCCCCAGATAGAGTACAATGGCCAGCAACCCGTTCGTCACCTAGTCAACAACTCAACTATTCGGCGGTGTCCAATCAGATCAGCGTCACCAGAATATTGAAATCGCCTGTATGTCCTGATTATTGGATTATATAAGACTGTTTCTAACTTTAAGTTTTTGCAAAGTATTGCCTATAGTTTCTAGAAGCATACCAAGCATTATTTTAGATTATCTTTCTGTGTACCATACCTTTTCTTAGTGTTCATCGTTGTTGTATTTTGCCTGCCCCTTTTGGATTGTCTGCCTGGTTATATTGTGACTGATCTTTTGGTTTCTGACTCGGACTGTTACTCTCTCTATGATTTGGATTATCCCTTTATCTTCTTGATTTGTTATCACACTGGATTATTGCACAACCCCTGTACTACAATTAAAGCCACCTGCTGTACTATATCTGCAAGCGTCTGATTTTGCTCAACCCATCACAATGAGTGTCCAAAATACTGCTGCAATTTAGCTGCAGTTTGGGGTTGGGATATATTTTTAGCATGCAGGAGATCAATTTGCTTTGAACCAAGCTTTTTTAACAGTGTTAGGCCACTGGAAAATATTTTTCAATATTTTGAGTTCTATCTTTAAAATGAAAAAGTACCGAGAGTAGTACCAATAGTGAATCAAGAACCATACTAATTGATCAATATCAGGTAGCAGTCTTTAGGACTGTGTGTAAGGTTCATACAACTGAATGAAACATATATTGTCATAATTCAAAGTAAAATTAAGCAAATGGTGTGTGACCAGATGGCATATGACATCATTCTTGAATAGATAATGTAGTTTACAAAATTATATTTCAGAATCATACAACAATTTCCCTGTAACACTGGGGCCACATTTTGGAAGAGAAAGGAAAAATCAGAGGGTTCTTTCTGTTTGCTACCAAAATTTTAATGTTGCAGTTCTTTTGGTAGACAAACCCATGGTCATTCACAGAAAGAAATATCCGGTCTTTTAAAAAATCTGTTTAAAAATTGTAGGTATTAATTTTCTATCAATTGCCAACATCAACACCATGTCCCATCAGTGCTTTGAAAAAAATATCTATTTCAGCATTACACAAGATACTTTGATCATAGGATTCTGAATTATCCAGGACTACAATACAAGGCAAGAACTTAGAGACTTGAACTGCTTGAATGTGGCAGCTGACAAAAAAGATAAAACGGGACCAGTTAGGGAAAATAAGGCAGCATGAACTTCAGAACTGATTGCATGAGTGAAAGCAAGAGCCATAAGCCTGGTGCTCAGTGCAAAAAAACAGATCAGACATTGCAAAGAGTTTCCTCATCTTTCATGATTAACTACAGCACTGCTTCACCAGCACTTTAAAACTGGTAGCTTTGATTTGCTCTGGCTGCTCTTTGTGTAAATAATTCTAATTAACTGCAAACCCTGTGAGGAGGCTGATGATCTGACTTTATTTCACTTATTTCTCTGAATGACTTCTCACAAAGCTGGTAAATACCAGCTGAGATCAAAGTGCCGCAGGAAAACAAACACATACATACACACACACACACACACACACACACACACACACACACACACACACACACACACACACACACACACACACACCACACCATAGCCCATGTACATATGGTGTGTGTTCTGTGTTAATCAGCTTAGTCAAATCAGAAGACCCTATATCCATGCCTTCATTTTATTGATTGGTCTCAAATATGTGGAATCCATGAATATAACAATCATGTCAACATGTGGAACACAAAAATATTTCCATCTATATAGCAACATCTCACAGGTCCTATTTAACTGTTTTGCAATTGTCAATGACAAATCAAGATCTATAACATCCATTAATGTGATTCCAGAGTGTACAAATTTTTCCTCAGTTATTTACTTCAAGCACAATAAAACAAGATTGTAAATTCCATTCAAAATTGGGCTGACAGAGTTCAATAATCATAGTAATCAAAATTTATTTTGTACTGTTCTGGGCTGCCAATGTCTAGCTGCACACTGTGTGAGGGAGTGCAGGCACATGCTTGCTCTTTCTTTTCAAGCAGACATCGTAAAATGCATGCAGATTTCAAGGGCTGCTACTCCTCCCTATAGACCCAAAGACAGCTAACCTCATAGTCCAGCTAGCTAACCTCGTAGCTCAGCTAGTCAGCTCACTGTGTCTCCACTCGCCACTGCGGATTGTAAGGCACTCGCACTGCTGTCATGACCTTACACGAACAACATTTGTCAGCTCATTTATCAGAGTTCCTGCCAGTTTTCCACTCTGTTGAGGGATTATTTCTAGCTTCTAGCCTACAGGCAAAATATGTGTCACATCTTAAAAATGCCCCCACAGTCCTCTTTGGTATTCAGGCATTTTCTCCAAATGCCATTAGCAATAATTGCAGTTTGATGGCGAAAGCATTGCAGCTGTGTTTACAGAACTTAGAGTGAGTTAAGTAGATATTTGTCCTAAATGCTAAGAAACAAATTTCATCATTGTCATACTTTTGCATTTGAATGCAACTGCACTGATCTCAGGGAAATTATGCAGTAATGATATACAGACTGAGTAAAAGTTAGGACTCATAGCACTCATGATCACTTGTCTGCTAGTCTTTGCTGTAGGGCCCTCAGGTTCAGAAAATAGATTCAGAGTCATCAGTCTGAGTCAATAGTGATAAGTACAGAGAAGTTTTCAAATGATACACAGTAAAATATAGGGCGAGATTTTAAGTAATTTTGTATCAGTTTTGTGATGGACACACACACACCTCCTTTTGCCTCAGCAGTTCAAAGTAGTCTACCCAGCATAGTACAATCTGTACAATAATACAGTAGCAGGAGGACAAAACAATATGGTACTTAAAAGTGACCAAAATGACATCATACTGTGCTTGATAGACTTTAATTCAGTTAAACACTGGACATTAGAGGGAAATGAGGAAATGGAGGGAATTAACTCATGTTTCTGTGTCCATTAAAAATCCATTGTCATTTACCAGAACAGGTTTTAATTGCATGAAAACTGCTTCTGCCTGAAGTTTCTGAAATGAGGCATTTGGTGTGAAGTGAAAGAAACCTCAGAACAAATTAAAACTTCCCCGTTACTGGTCTAATGCCTTTGGGGGGGCTCTCAAATCAAACAAAGTGCCTTGGCTTTTATTACCTACAAAGTAATTTTTTTTAAACCTGTTTGATTATCATGTTATAATAATACTACTAAATGTCCCATGGTGACAGCATGAATACTCTAGTGAGAGGTTATAATCACAGACCTGGCTAAACTCCTTCAGACTAGCCCTAGGTGGTTGGTTAATTGGTTCATCTAGTGGTTCACAGTTACTGACTGTATACAACAAAATATGTGTTGAGTATTATTCAGAATGGAGTGATGAGTAGTCAGCAGTCATTGAAAAGGTAGTGAATGCAAGTGATGTATGTTATGAATCAAAGCCTTTGCTCTTTGGTGGGAGAGAAATTTTCCCTTTCAGTTTTTCTCTCAATTCCCCACCCGCTAACGAGGTCCTATCACACAACAGCTGCTAACCTGGGAAGGTGAGAGCTAACACATTGTCCCTCTGAGACAGATGAAGCAAGCCACCAGATCTGTTCGGTGAAATGCCAGCCACTGCATCTTTTTGAGTTGCTACCAATGCAGCATCATAAGAGAACTAAACATATTTGGAGGAGGAGAGCACTAAAAGCCCATTACTTTGATTGACAGGGGGACAGGAACTAGACCATCTTCCCCACACACAAAAGAGAAACAATTATGCTGTCCTAGAACTCCCAACCATGTATGGCTACACCAGGACTCAAATTCACAATCTCGTGAAGCTAGGGCTAAATCTTTAGAAAGAAGGCTCTAGTTGGTGGGAAGGTTTTGAAGTTGCCAGAAAAGGTTCCCTCCAGGAATTCATGTTGAACTCCACTTGATTAGATAAAAGCAAATGGATTGTGTGAGAAAACATACATAATATGAACCAAATGCAATGCTGGTTTGTCAAGGCTCTGTTCTGTTGCAAAATACATAAAAACTTAATTACTTACAAAAAATAAATAATAGATATTTTTATTATACTTTGTTATACTTTATTTGACAGTTTTACAGTAGCAGAATCTGATAAACTTTGAAGCATTTTAGTGTCACCAAGTAGAAGACTGTTGACTGGACTATACAAGTTCTAAGCTGCTTCTATCTAAAACTTTTTTCTTACACTGAAATCTAATTATGATACAAATATGTACAGTGATTCTTTCCCATTTCCAAATGCATTGATTTTATGCTTTCATTTCAGTTATTCAGTTTTTAGGTTTTTTTTTTTTTTTACTTAAAGGCAGGAAAGCCTAGGATCTTTTAATGAGTAATGTATTCCTATACTTTTTCATTCGTAGAGTGAAGTGTCTCTTGTGAACTGATCTTGAGGGCTTTGTGGCACATGTTCAGTCTGTAGGAATGATATCCCCCTCTTACAGCAATAGGGATAATGTCAAAGGATCAATGCAGAGAACTGTATGGTACATGAGATGCATTCTAATGGCTGCCTGTGCTTTAAGTGGAAAAGATCACATTACAGTTTTGTCTCTTGAACATTCTACCTACTCATTCTAAAAGTATTCATACAAATATCCCCATTTCGTTCCCATTTGATTCATTCTAAAAAAACATCTGTTTGTTCTATTCCCAATCCACAGATTGTGAAACTCTTGTGAAAATTTTACTCATCTGACACAGAATGCCTAATTTCAAAAGTGTCATTCAGGGACCCAGGGATGTGATTTAGCGTGACTAGAATGTGCACTCTCAAATGGCAGCAGATTTTTAATGGCCACAAAAACATGTCACTTCCCTGAATGGTCTGTTAAAAATGCAAGTCCACTCTTTGATATCACCAGAGCCTTTCAAAGCATTATTATATTGTTCTCTTTTGTGGAAAACAAGAGTGTAATATAATGTAAAGCACTGTTGTAACAAAAGTGCTTTTCTTCATGTTGGAAAGCATGATGAAGAATTATCACAAATCTAATCTTTTACTGCAATCATAATAGTTTCAAGTGCACACAGTTGAAGAAAATACTGCCTTTTTTTAACAAATTAGAGATTACTATGCTACTCTTCACAAGGATCATAAACCGCAATTTCTAGGACATCCTAACTTAAACTGTTAGAAGTAGTCATCCAGCACTGTTTCACTAAAATAGAAAATAAGTTCCTCTTGGTGTACTGGACAGATTGGAGGGATTTTTGGTCTATTCTGAGAACTTACAATATTAGAGAAATATATGGTGCAAACGAAATTAATTTTCTCTAAATATTAATAGGTTTCATTTTCTTTATTGTTGATGCATTTTCACCCTTTCAATATCTCAAAAGATGTTTTTTATTATGAATTGTGCAGTATGAATTATGAATCGATGGTCTTATGCACATTCCACTTTTTGGCCCTTTGGAAGAACTGACCTTGGTGTTAGGATAATCAAACAGTATATTGTATGTCAGGCTATGGATGTATAGAATCCCATCAAACAATCAAATGGAAAAATAAACAAGTACAAATTGGCAGTATTGTTTGCTAAGACTGCAAAATGAATAGTAATCATTCCAAATATATTTCAATTGTCAAGTGAGTTCAGGAATATGTATAGCTCTGGTAACTTTGAATAAATAGGCCATTTATATTCTAAATTGAATATGCAGGCCATAATCTCAAGTGTAGAAGTATATCCTCAAGTAGCAATTTAGTTTGTAAACGAAGTAGTCTAATATGGTTTGTAAGAGCCATGGTGATTAACATATGCGCTAGTCCCATTCTTTGCAACATCACACTTGTGCACCCATAAACCCAGGCTAATGTGGTTTATGTTTGTTGCAGTTAAATATTATTATTTATATAAATATTATATAAATATTATTATTATATTATTAGTAATATTGTTGTTGTTGTTGTTTTTGTTGTTGTGCTTATAGAAAGTTAAGGAAGCTGTGTTTGCAATTCTTGATGTGTTGCTATCTAACCACTCCTCATTGGGGCATAGGAAAGCAGTCTGACACAGTGCAATGTTACAAACACTATATGCTTCTCTATCTACAAAGAATGTCATGAAAGGTCTTTCAATATTGCATTTGGGATGGTGACTTTATGTCACTGTGGTACCTTAAATATACTTTAGTGGTTCTACACTGCACACTGCAGTTTTTTAAACAAACATTTTATTCACTCTAAACTCTAAGCACCTGGTTGTTAACAAAGGCAAAAAATAATAGCAGAAACACCCTCAAAGTGGACTGAATGTGTAATCAACATGTCTGATCTGGCTAATAAGATCCCCAGTGAACTCATCAAAGAATAAGAGAAATAAGATTGTTTATTTTTTATTCAGAATTAATAACAAGGTTTATTACCCCAGCACACAGTAGCAAAGACTGTGTGGAGTTAGCAGAGACTGTGTGGAGTTTTAGGTGCACTTGTAGGTGCCTGTATTTACATCTCTCTCTCCCTCTCTCTCTCTCGCTCTCTCTTTCTCTCCATGTGCTAGTTTTTTAATATTATACTAATAGCAAAAAGATAAATAAGTGTCAGGAGAAATATATATACAAATGGACAAACTATGACTGAAAGAAAATGGGGCCTTACAAAGTATTTATTCAGAAGTATTAAAAACTAGGATAGTCATGTAATTGTTTATGAATAGTATAAACAAGATAATGCAGATCTTCCCCAGCTTTTCCCCTTGTTTAGCCTTTACTGACAATTTCCTTGCTTGAGTTATACATGTGAAGTATACATTTAATCTGATGCTACAGTTCAGGAAAGTTTGCAAGACAATCAGAAAAGTCCCCCCATAGTCTCAGTAGAAGATCAAAAGAATGTAATAGCCTGGTTTGATTACAAAAATACAGATCAATCTACGCTGTCCATTTTCATACAGCTGAACCCTTACTACTGCAGTTCAGTCAGATTGTTCTAGCTTAGTATTTAACTTTCTTTCTCTTCAGAGGCTCTGCTGGGTCTCTTAGACCTGGCAAAAGTGAAATCTCATTTGAAGGGGCTCAAAGATTTCTGTTGACTAAAATGGTTTGAGGATGTGATAAGGAATGACTTTAGAATATTTGCATGCAGTGCTGATGCGGAAAAATCTATAAACATGATAGCTGCAGTCTCTGCCTCATGTCAGTTTGAGTCACCCCACTTAGGCATATGCGCTGAATTAAAAATTATGCATAAAATACTGTTATAAAAACCACAACAGAACCAAACCACAATAAGGAAATTAAAATCTACCTAGTCAACGTCACAAAGAGAGCTGAATGGAGAAGCAAGGTCATAGTTGGTTATGCAGAGCATAAGGTGAAGGCTGGAGGATATGCACACAAACACATTCTTCTACTCTGTCAGTCGAAAGGCATGAATGTAGAATGCATTAAATTTTTAACAGTCTATTTAGAAGTCAGCATGTGGCAGATGCCATAAACAATTTTAGAGGTTTCTTTAGATGTGTTTGATGAATACAATGTGCTAAAGTAAGAAGGTAATACACTCCGGTTATATACAGCATAAAATACTATCACTGAAGTTTTCCTGGACAGCTGATGCCCTAGATGTCCATTTCACTGCTTCTTTCACACTTGGAATGATTATTTTGGCTCTTTCTCACACCCCAGAAGTCCCGTCGATGTACATTTTTCTCATCTCCTAGCTAGCATTTTATTTTATATATTACCATTCATGAGTAAAAGGAGTGAAAAGGTTCAAACCTTTTCAACCCAACTATGACTTACTGTAATAATCCAACTAAAAGGAGAGAATTGATTTTAATTTTAACATCAAAGAATCTAATTTTCTTAAAGCAATTTGCATATTTCCTAAAATAATAACTCCTGCTTTGTTTAAATCAAAGATTCGGTGGTCTTCAGTACTTAAGCAGTGCTAAAGAAACGCCTTCACCAGTGACATCTTAGAGAAGTAAAACAAGGTATGAAAACACCAAGCAGTTGATCATTAGTACATGATGTTGACTTTTAGGAGGGTGTGTACTATACATGATGTGAAAACAGAAATTAATAACTTTGGGCTATTTATACAATGATTTGCCAGCCAGCAATAGGAAGTACAAGGACATATGAAAAAATAAGACCAATGGTCATACATTTGATTTTATTTGATTGTATTGATTGATTCTTGTGGCATTCATAAAATCTAAATCAACTTTTGCAGCATACCTGCAGAGGTAAAATGAAACCCAAATCAATCATAAATATTAAACAGATCAATCACATATAATGTGTCCACATTTCCACTACTGAATAAACTATGAACTTCTTAAATAGCAAATACATTTGGAGAGAGAGCGGGAGAGAGAGCAAGAGAGAAAGTATATGCCAAATACTCATTGCTGAACTGTTCTAAAACAATGCATTTTGTTTTGTATTGTAAGAGATTGTGTATATGCTCATATACGCTTTACATTAGCTCACCTACATGGATGTTGAAATAATTTTAGAGGTACTGTCACGAGCATATATATAAATATAAGAGCCATTTAAAAAAAATGCTATATCTAGCTAGCATTGGTATTATATGGATGTTGCATTCCACTATTACACTTGATTCTCAGATTAATTGTACAGATATTTAGAAAGATTTTTTTTCAGTTTTCAACAAAAATGTTTCTTGTTATGTATATAACATCTCTGAAACACTTGAACATCTGTACCAGTGGCAACTGCATAGCATACATTTACTAGTAAGCCAGGTTTTGGAGCTTATTGATTATTAAATAAAGGAACCCAAAGAGAACACATCTAAAGTTGTCTGCAAGAAACCTCTGGGCATTTCTGTGCAGCTGTATCTATTGAAGGGAATGATAATGACCAGAAAAGGAACTACACACTCCCTAGTCTTTCTTTGTGTCTCATTTTGTCTCCTTTCAGAATTAATACAACATGCCAACAAGCCAGAGTTCACTTTAATTAGATCAAACATGTGTTTCCTTAGAGAACAATAAGTCTTGAGACATTTGCATGACAATGCTCTCTAATTTTGTTTGGCTTAATTCAATTTTAATGGCTGAAGCAATGTAGCCTGATTATACCGCTAATGTATCTGTTGTTGCAGCACCTTTCGGGAACACATTGTATCAAATAGCTCCATTCCTAAAAGTTATTCAGGAGTGTCATTAACCCTTATGACTTTTTATTTTGTTTGAGTTTTTCCCACAGGAATCAAACCCAGACTTATTTGGTGAAGAATCCGTGGACTTTCTTTGTCTGGCCTAGAGGGAAGAGAGCACCAGATGATTGCGTGCGAACTACAGCTCTTGCTGGGGGAAAAAAGGGATGAGGGGAAAAGCAAAAGCAGTTAAGTAATGTTTGGCTACTTTCATGAAGCTTTCACTTCACCATATATACACTGGTGTAGGCTCAATATAGGGTATCTGCAATGTGTACATACATAGAATGTTTCTTAAAAAGTGGCTTGATTGATATGGAAGGGATCATACATGAGACATATACTTATTGACATTCTGAATTGACTTATATTGGCAATGCAGAACAACCATGGACATGAAATCAAGAAATAAAAATGTAAAAAATGTTGTATACAATAGTATACAATGTTGTATACAATAAATGTAAAAAAATTAGTGTAGGAAAGGTATTGCTTGTGCATGCTTATTCTACACTGCCAATATAACACTATCCTTGTGTATGTGTATGTATAGTGTAATGGAATTAGAGCAGCGTATGCAACCCTTTTATACAAATTTAGAAGCCTCGCCACTCACTATCTGTTCTCATGTGGGAGCCCTTCCATATCAAAGAACTTCTTTTTTATGACAATGCAAGATGTGCAGTACTGGGCCTGAGCTCCCAGTGTATATCTGGAAAGTAAACTTTCCTGTATATAAAAATTTGAACTGAGACTGGGTCAGTTAGAGGAACCTTTGTTGTATCACTGTGTGCAAAATCCCAAGGTATCCCATTGCTTTTCTTTAACAAAGTACCCCATTTCTGTGTTCTGCATTCAGATCCAGGACAGTATGATGGATCACACTGATCACTGACCTTTTTTATGAGGGTGTCCTCTGCCATTTCCATATTCTTATACAGAACCTCAAGCAAATCCCTAAAATGTAGCAAAGCACCATGGCGAAGCAGATAATTTAGCTTTGGCTGACTACAGAAATGTAAAGATCAAATGAAAGGATTTCTGTGAAGAACCACAGTGGGTTAGTTCTATGGTCCTATTCTGTGTGTGTGTGTTTGAGTATAATGTTACATTTCCTTGAAAAAATATTACAGTGAATGCGTTGATAATAATAGTGATGGGAGATTTGGACCACTGCGCAAAGTATTCTCCAGCACATCCCAAAGATTCTCAACGGGGTTCAGGTCTGGACTCTGTGGTGGCCAATCCATGTGTGAAAATGATGTCTCATGCTCCCTGAAACACTCTTTCACAATTTGAGCCTGGTGAATCCTGGCATTGTCATCTTGGAATATGCCCATGCCATCAGGGAAGAAAAAAATCCATTGATGGAATAATCTGGTCATTCAGTATATTCAGGTAGTCAGCTGACCTCATTCTTTGGGCACATAATGTTGCTGAACCTAGACTTGACCAACTGCAGCAACCCCAGATCATAGGACTGCCCCCACAGGCTTGTACGGTAGGCACTAGGCATGATGGGTGCGTCACTTCAGCCGCCTCTCATGATGGGCCCATCACTCTGGAACAGGGTAAATCTGAACTCATCAGACCACATCACCTTCTTCCACTGCTTCAGAGTACAATCTTTATGTTCCATAGCAAATTGAAGCCATTTTTGCCAGTTAGCCTTACTGACAAGTGGTTTTCTTAAGGCTACACAGCTGTTTAGTCCCAATCCCTTGAGTTCCCTTCACACTGTGCATGTGGAAATGCTCTTACTTTCACTATTAAATATATCCCTGAGTTCTACTGTTGTTTTTCTGCAATTTGATTTCACCACACGTTTAAGGGATCACCGATCACGATCTTCAAGATTTTTTCCGACCACATTCCTTCCTCGAAGATGAAGTTTCCCCACTGTCCTTCCACTTTTTAATAATGCGTTGGACAGTTCTTAACCCAATTTTTGTAGTTTCAGCAATCTCCTTAGATGTTTTCTCTGCTTGATACATGCCAGTAATTTGCCCCTTCTGAAACAGATTAACATCTTTTCCATGACCACTGGATGTGTCTTTCGACATGGTTGTTTAACAAATGAGAAGCTACTCACTGCATCATTTAGGATTAAGTAACTTGTTGCCAGCTGAAACATAATCACCCATGCAGTAACTATCCAGTGGGAGATTCTTACCTATTTGCTTAGTTAAATCTAGGTGGTGACCTTTTTTTGGCCAGGCAGTCCAGTTTGTGAATCACTGCAAATAAATCACTGTTTGAATCCTTGCTGCATCGTTTTACAATGTTTCAATTTTAGCCTCTATTCACTAGAAAAAAAATGTAGACATCCTTAAAGACATCCCTAAATGATTCTGTTAATATTTCTGATACTGTAGCTTCTTATATACTGAAAAATGCATAATGTATTAGATTAACAAATAAACATTAAGAAAAAAGCATGGCCATCAGTCTAAAAATTTTTCAAAAAAGTCAAATTATATGACTGTTATTGAACATTTAGCAAACTCAATAAAACTTTAAATGTCCTGTATTGTCCCATTTAAGGCTGTCTGTTTCTCACTCTGTCCCTCTTTTGTGGAAGAATGAGAGTAGGTCGAGCAGAAAAGTGTTGTTTGAGACACAGCTCAACCTGTCAGAGCAGAGAGTGGTGTAGCAACAGCGGCTTGGTGAGCTGGCTGGGGAGAAGGTCAGTGCTGTCGGCCACGGGAAGCCACCATGCCTGCATGCTGCGCAGCATCTGATTGGCTCCGACATACAGGGACCTGAGCAGAAGGAGGTTCAGCACCATTTCATGTGGTTGCTGTGGTAAGTGGGTGCATCACAGTAGACAGAAAACCAGGCATATAAGGAAAGAGTAAAATTGTTTTGTCAAATTTGTTGAAAAAATTGTACAATGGTGGTACCAAGTCTGATTTCATTTATTTAAAAGTTTTACTAAATCAAAAAGGGTTGATGAGGGACACCCACCCAGCCTCAGTGTTGCAACTATTTGCTCCATAATTTGAACACTGCATGCTGCCATAACTGTTCTTTATAGTATAATGACAAAAGAGCATTATTGGCTTCAAAATACCTTCGGCAATATGTGACTAAATTTCACACCAAATGTTTGTTATATTTTATTTTTAGTATTTAATAATTGCTCATCTAACACTTAACACATTACTGAAACTGAAATAGAAAATGAAATTGACTTCCCAGGTATTCTGATAACATTATCTGTAACATTGAGGGATAAGGAGGCGGAGAAGAGCGAGATTTATTAGGGGCAAATCCAAAGTCATGGTCGTTAGGGTAGTCCAGGGTAATATTACCAACACGGGGAGTCATAAAATACATGATAAACAAGACAAGGGCTAGGATAAACGAAGGACTTAACACAAACAGCGGCTAGACCGAAACACACGGAGGCTTGAGTAAATGAAGGCAACATTTAACACACAACTTACATACATTCAAGCAGTTACAGGTTTACAGATAGTCAAACATGCATTCAATGAACAGCAGAGAGACAGGGACTCAGACAGGGTTTAAATGTATAAACTAATTAACTCAAAACCAGACACAGGTGGAAGGAATAACAGGCATGGAAATACAGATGAGGTGGCAGAGAAAATGAAACTGAAGAACGGAACAACTTGAAGGTATAAGAAAACAGACACGACAGGGAAACCACCGAAACAGGGACGCCAGGAGGGCGGCCATTTGTGACATTATCACCCGATAACCTGGTCTCTGTTCCTGCCAAACCACTGTATAAGTAATATTTGAGCTCCTCATCAGATATGCATGTATGCATACTTAGCACTCTGAGTTTATGTCCTGACCCATTATGGATAATCCTGGCATGTGGTATATAATTCTATTCTTTTTCATTGCTAATGGCTATTTTCCTGTTGTGTGTATGTACTTGTGTATGCAACTGATGTATTTTTACTGATGATATCATCTTTTATAATTAGGGGTCCAATACTTATTTTGTTTACTTGATTATTTGTTTATTTTCCACTTTAACAAATTATGCAAACCAAAAACCAAACCATGAGTCACAGTTACATGAAACTTTAACAGCATTCTCTCAATATTCAGAGAAGCACGATAAGAGCAAAAACTAAGGGAACAAGGCAGGGCTTAAATACAGTCAACTAAATGAGGGACAGGTGTTGAAATCAAACGAGGGCCGGAGAAAACTAAACTATGGCACGGTACTAAAAAGACAAGACAGGGAAAACATGGAACATGGAAGATGGGAGGGACTGACCATGACAAACTGCTTGTAAAAACGGTGGAAAAAAAAGGTAAAATCATGCATGATGCATATTCAGGCTAGCTAGCTGGTTCCTAAAGATTATTTGATCAGTGGAAAAACATGGCCACAATTAGCAAATCAGCTTTCAGTAAACAATTTAAGTTAACATAATCTATTCATCACAAATCTTTCATGGTAGGTTTCAAGTATGTACTGATGTGTCATGATTGGCCACTCCCTAGCATCCTGTCTCCTTGGTTACTCTTTTTTGTTTGTTTGTTTGTTTGTCTCAAACCAAACAAAAAAAACACTACATTCTGCCATATAGTTAAGCAAGTTTGCATGATTTTAACCTTTTGTGTAATAACTCCTTCAAATTTTATCATATCTTCACAATTTCACATTTAAGACTATACAGAATTAATACATTTTCAAAACCATTTGTCTGTAATGTTGCTATTAGTAGAACTGCAAGGCCTCACAAACAAGAAGTGAGGTCATATCCCCACATTGCTTTTGTATAATAATAGTCCTAGACACATATTACAATTGAGAAAAACATAAGGCTACCACTGGACAATTAGCTTTCTTCAATTTGCCTTATGGGATTAATCTTGAAGTTAATTTGATGTTTGCATTTATTTGACTAGCTATATCATCTGAAAATATCCCCTAGTTTCTTCAGTTTAAACGAATAACTTCACTCAGGCACATTTTGCTTTCATCACAACCATAACATGTTATCATCTCACTTTACTTTGGAAAGGTTAACACAGCAGAGATCCAGCTATAAAATACAATGATAAAAGCTTTGTTAGAATTTAACACTACAGCCAACCTGGGATAGAGGACACCATGCCATTCAAAAAGCAGATATGACTTCCATCCATAAATACTGCAGGAACAAAATGAGCAGTTTAAAAACTAAGATACAGTCTAAAAGGGAGATAATCCCAAAGTAAAGTTTATCTTTTCCCTCTGATATTTTAGACTAAGATTTATTACTCTTCTGTAAACAATCACTTCACCAATTCAGTTGTAAGCACCTTTTGCCTCTGTGCATTTGAGTTTGAATTAGGGATTCAGAAGAGATTTGGAGATAAGATAATAGATTTACAAAGCTTTCAGTTTTGGATTTAGACTAATCCTCCCCATTTGATTTGTTTGGACGGAAAATACTGTAGGTGTGTGTGCATGCATGGGTAGGATGTACTACTGAGCTCAGTGCTTTACTAATGGAACCAGTGCAAAGTCTAATTATTAGCAAATAAGTCACTGACTAGTGCAGCGAGCTTTGTGAATTATGCAAATTATGCAAATAAGTGTCTTATTTTAATTACTGTAAATATCCCCTATATATTTTATGTCCTAATAGCATGATAATTACAAATGTAAACTCTAATAATACATGTGTGTGTTACAGATAGAAAAATATATGTAGGGTGTGTGTGTGTGAGAGAGAGAGAGACAGAGAGAGAGAGAGAGAGAGACAGACAGCGAGACAGATGAACATCATGTAAATAAATCATCACTGCATTGCTTATATGTAGTTAAAAATATTTTTTAAATAGTTTCTACTATCTGGGAAGTCTACTTATTTGCTATTATTGATTTTGTAATTAATAAGATGCTAATGATGATGCAAAAATGTCAGATGTCCTGTAAAATGTCTTGTCAGTATCAGATTAATTTTAATCAAATCAAATGTATTTATATAACGCTTTTTACAACAGATGTTCTCACAAAGCAACTTTACAAATGTCCAATTCCAAACCCCCAGTGAGCAAGCCAAGGGTGACAGTGGCAAGGAAAAACTTCGTAGAGGAAGAAACCTTGAGAGGAACTATAACGGTGAGTGGTACGGAGGCAGACACGTTCGGAAAATAGCAAGATGTATTAGGGGCAAATCCAGATTCAGAGTTGTCAGAGCAGTCCAGGGTCATTGAGCCAGGACGAGACATGAACAGGAACAGAAAGGGCAAGATGAGAAGCAGGCACTGGAACAGAAGACCCAACAGAAGTAAACACCAAAACCAGAGGAAGAGGAGCAGAAGCAACAGAACAAGAACCATAAGCAGAAGTGGGAGCAGACACAGAAACCTGAGGGATACAAGGAGTAAACAAAGAAGTAGGGAAAAGGGCAGGACTACAGACAGGCATAGGAGTTGGGGCAGATTGAGGGAAAGAAGCAAGATTGAGAAAGGGAGTAGGACTGGCAACATGGCTAGAACAGGAGGCAGGCACAGAGACAAAAAGAGAATCTTTGGTATGAGGTATAGCTGGGAACAGGGACGGAAGCAAAGACAGAGGTAAGTACTTTCATTACAACAGAGACAGGCACAGAAACAAAATACACAACTGGCAAGGGTACAAGTACTGGGACAGGCAAAGGAACACTAATACCACAAGGTAGGGTAACAAGTTTCACCATTGTAACAAACAGGCATGGATGTATGGACAGGAACATGGACAAAACCAAGAACAGGTGCAGGCAAAATAGGAGCTGAGGAAACAATAGTAGCAGACACTGGGGCAGTTAAAGGGCCTGATGCAGCATACCCAGGGAGCATAGAAGTTACAGAAGACTGAGAGATCATAGGAGTCACTGGCAGACTGCTTGTGGCTGAATGAGTCCTAAGCGTGTCAGGGAGCCCACCTGTAGCAGCCTTCTTGGGCACAGGAGAGTCATGAGGAACAACCCCAGGGATAGGCCCAGCACGAGGCATGGGCACGGGCTTGGCTACTTCCAGTCCAGGAACAAGCTGTAAGGTGTCCTTTGCACCAGGACCAGGACTTGGCTAGTCTTGGGGCGCAGGTGTGGTGGTCAGTGGCGGGTCCGGCAGGTCCAGAGGCGCGGCTACGGTGTTCAGCGGCGGGTCTGAAACAATCAGCAGAGGCAGGTCAAACAGGTCCAGATGCTTAACCACAGGAGCAGACCCAGTAACAGGATGGGTGGCATTCACTATGCTGGGAACAGGAACTGGATCAGGCTGAGTGGCGTCTCTAATGCCAAAAACAGTCTTGGCGCAGCATCCACTATGCCGAGAACTGGATGAGGATGTGCGGCATCTCTCATGCCAGGAACAGGATCAGCACAGGCGGTGTCTCTCACACCGGAAACAGGATCAGGATGGGTGACTTGTGGGACAGCCACAGGTACAGGTTGGGTGAGCCTGGAGGAACACACAGATACAGAACCCTCTCGGCAGTTCTCAAGGCACATATGGACTATGGGGAGCTTGCATTTGCGCTTGAGCGCCCACTGAGTGACGTAAGACAGGTTATCTGTGCCTTCACTCTGCCTACTCATGTCTTGCGCTGCAGGCCGCTGCAGGCACTTACCTGGGATTATTATCAAAATACATGGGATCCTGTTTTTTCCAGGAACGAAGAGATGCCCATGTACCCACAGCGCCAGGTGATTTGCTGTCTCTGGTTTGATGGCGCTGAGACGTAATGAATTCAGACTGTGTCCCAGTGGAACAACCAGCTCCTAGAGTCTCGCTCTCTCACTGCGTCCTTGTTAGGCTGTTCATTCTGTAACGGTGACTAGTAAGGAGGTGGACGTATGTGTGGAGAAGAGCAAGCTTTATTAGGGGCAAATCCAGAATCAAAGTTGTCAGAGCAGTCCAGGGTCATTGAGCCAATACATAGAGTACGGGGATACATGATAAACAAAAAACATATGAAGGCAAACTAGGGAAGCAGGCTATAACAGAGGCTAGGAAGCGCAAAGGCTAGGATAAGCACAAAGACACAGAGTACAAATATACGGATACAGGCTTTCAAATACATAAATACAGTCCATCAAACAGTCACACATTCAAACAAACAGTGAACAGCCAAGGCACAGGGAACATGACATGGTTTAAATACATGAACTTAACAAGGCTAGAAACAAGGAACAGGTGTGGAAAATCAAAGGAGGGGCGGAGAAAATGAAACTATGGAATAGAACTAAAATACACAAGACAGAGAAAACATGGAACATGGAAGCTGGGCGGGACTAACTGTGACAGAAACCAAGACTCAAATGGGGGGGGGGGGGGTCAACAGCGGTCACCACAATAGTAACAATTTTAAGAGAACAATATATAAATAATAATAAAATGAAAAAAATAAGCAATTATGTCTAGTTCCAGTTTCTAGAGGTCCTAATATTGTTCTGATGGTGTGCACATTTCTGAAACCCATCCTACAAGAGAACGTTCATCAAGGGCAATGGAGAAGTAGTTGGCTGGGGTGGAAAGCTGGTGGGCTACAGTAGGGGGGCATCAGGGGATGGTGAGAGGAGCCATGGTAGCTTAGACGGGTTGAGACTCAGTAACATCATGAAATCAGGGGAAGGTGTACCTCAACAGAAAGAGAGAATAGATTATTTGGCAAGTCCAGGTACAAGGGTGTGTAAATTAGGGAACTATAATGTGCAAAGATTGACTCCGACAGATCTAGCTTCAGCAGAGCTAAAAGAATAGAGCCAGAAGGAAACACAGGCATGAGGGCATCCTGGAACATCAGCACTCTGCCGCTCTCAGTCAAGAAACTTGAGTGACGAAAGAGAGGACAGCATCATAACAACACAGTTTACCAAAACTCTCAATGCCCATGGACACCCAGATCTACACCTTTACCTAAGATGGGAAGTAGTTAATAAAATGTCTAATGGTACAGATAGGTTTACAGCCTAGCCTTAAATTGAGTCTGAGTCTCAAAGATTTACAGGAAGGTTATTCCATAGTGTGGGAGGTTTATATGAAACAGCTCTACCCCCTGTGGTATCCTTGGTACTAGTAAAGAGCCTGCACCTTTTGATCTAAGCAGATGAAAGATAGGTGAAGTGACAGCATCAAAACATCCCAGTTTATGAAATTTAATTTAACCCAAATAACTTTTGTTCAGGTGCTGTTTGACTCCAGCAGTTCTTCTTATAATGGACCTTTTTCTTAGAGATCCAGGACCACCCAACATGGTATCAGACACACCTTGGCACATAGATAAGGTACACACAGGTTAGGTTTATAAATTACAGGTATTAGAATATGCATATTAAACTAGGGTTAGATACTGGGCTTTTCTTATAATAAAAGTATAAATGGAAAAAAAAAAAAAAACAGGTTATGGGAATGGAATAGGTAGACCTTTAGCATATTATCTTGGATGCTGGAAAAGTCAACTTTCCCTCCATATAAATACTGGGATCACCTTAGGCACTGGAATTATCACTCCACCAATGTCACCTTGGGACCTGCATCTGCTATACCATATGCTCTCTGGGCATGTTTTCTGTGGAGGCAGCCCAGGGAACATTGCCGTCTTTCATTGCTATCTCTCCATAGCGGCTGAGGTCTGCAGAGGATTATCTGAAGTTCCAACTCCCCTAGCTGGAGAGAGCACTCCTTTTGAAATATGATTTCAATATGAATTACTTTCTTGTTCATGTTTCCTGTGTTTTTTAGTTAAATATGCAAATCATGCAAGTTTTATGTAGGGCCAGATAAAGTCAACATGGTTGATTTAGCTGGCAGATGAATGTAGGTGTTGTAAAGTGTAATAGTCGAGTTACTACTGCTAACATTTTGTCACTGTATCACTTAGCCTACTGTATTGGATTATCACTGTGATAAGACCAATGTAGAAAAATAAATTCATAATGTAGCCTACAGGTGTTGATTATAGCAAAAAGTTTAGAATTAAATGTTATGATCTGCAGAAAGTGACATAACACCTACAGAATATTTTCTCATCACCAGTCACCTCCTTGTGCAGAGATTCCAGATTCTGTGAGGGTGGGGCTAGCAGCTGCCCATTTGCTTTACTCTAAAACACCTAGGTGTTTTTCTATACCCTTGTTCTTAAAACAAGACATTAAAATAGAAAAGTAAACAATATTGTTATCAAAAGATTAAAAATATTGTTATCATTGTGTGATTGTGTATTCAGTAAAAGTGTGTGTGTGTGTGTGTGTGTGTGTGTGTGTGTGTGTGTGTGTGTGTGTGTGTGTGTGTGTGTGTGTTTGGAAGGTTAGGGCAGGGAGATGAGTTTATGGCATGCTTTTACAGCCGTGTTATGGTTTGTAAAACCTGCAGCATGCTTTATAATTTAGTTCATGGTATGTTTGAGGCTCATTAACTGAAATAGTAAAGTGAAGACCACTGGTGACCTCTCCAAAATAGACCAAAAGATTCATGTTATTATGAGGCCCTCTCACCAGAATTAACATAATACGTTAATGTTTTTCTTTCACAATATCACTCACTTTTTTAATTCCATAAATGAGCAGATAAAATGAACATAATGCCAAAGATGGTACACAATGAAAAGTGACTATTCAGCTTTGTTACCTGTAGTAGACAAACAGGAAGCCATACATGGCATGTATTACTTGCACATGCTTTAACTGGAATACTTTCACATATTTCCACCTAAGAAGTTCAAACTGTACCTAATCTGAAAAGCCTTTGTTCTGATATTTATTAGCCTGATATTTATTAGCACCCCAGCCCAAAACAAAAAAGAAAGTCTAAACTCACAGTAATGTCCAAACAGTGCAAAACAGATACAACAAAAATATTAAACTCTTGTTTTTTATGTCAAAAAATTTATTATTTTGTACACTGGTCTTTACTTGAAAATCTAAACTACTCCATTAGCAATCAGGTTTCTGACCATTCAAGTAACTGCAGTAATGTCAACACATCACTTCAAACTGGGGCTTTTTCATTGATACCTATTTGCTTAAGAAGATCAATGTATTATGCAGAAGACTTCAAATCTATTAAAAGGGTCTAAATGTAGAAAAAAAATTCATCTATGTACACTGACATCACAGATTCTTGTGTTTTTCATATGCAAAAAGATCAGTGGAATTAATTCATTTTACAATTATTTCAGATAACATTGATAAACAGCATAACAATTTTTAGTGATTGGCACAGGTGGACATTCATTAGTTGGTTCTCTAAAATGTACTTACACTTGGGAGAATCTTCCTACATAACTTGACTAAACATTATCATGCTTTTCATGCCTAGATATTTCAGTGTGAGTGACAAATAAACACTTTCATTGTACGTGAAGGTGATTGACTTGTTTTGGCCAATCATAGTTACCCAGGCAATTGCATCTCGAGTCCACTCTGAATACTTGAAAATGTTATTGCCTTAGCTTCAAATATATTATATATATATATATATATATATATATATATATATATATATATATATATATATATATATATATATATATATATATAAGTATAGTTCAATAAACAGCAAGTCAGAACATCTTGAGTACACCACTGCAGAGCGTAGGAGAATTTATATAAATAATTCCATTAAGCTTTAGAAATGGTACATTATGAAGTCCAAGGGGTATGCATTTAAATCTGCTCAGACATTGTGCTTCAAATGCACTGAACTGAATAGCATATACAAGGCAATGCATTTTAAATTGCAGTTGGTCCACTTAGAAAATAAGACAAAAATAAGTTTTGTGTTGGTGCATTAAACTTTTTTCTTTCTTTCTTCACAAATAGCAAATGTCAGACTAGCTGATTCTGATACTTGTGGTGTAAAATATCTTTCAAATTACACTGACTCCAAAACATCCCTTTTACTTTTCAACATGTTTTTGTCAATTAAAAGAACCATCAGAATAACATATATCTAATATTACAGCACTCTGGAATTTTATGTATATTGCATAACTTCTTTTTGGTTTCTTAAGGTTTCCTTAAACCATTCTTTGTGATGTCACTGTGTCAGTCCTTTGTCAATCCTCTATTGTTTTCCTCTGTCCTACAAGCCCAGGATGCACACTGGACTCTTATTGTCACTCTAACACACATAAATACTATGCCAGGTGATATACCATGCACCCCATTGGCCATCCAAATGGATCACCTTATGCTGGATGGCTTGTCACCATGCATTTTTGCTTCATCCTTGCCAAACACCTGTAGCCATAAACCAAGGGCACCTTTCAGAGCTCTGACAGGCGACTGAGGGAAAGGGGTAATACTCAGCAGGAATCGATTAATCATCCACATCCGCAGGCCTGCAGACACCTCACTCCCAATGGACATCATTATATTCGCTAAAAAGAATGCTTTTACAAGGAAGACAACCATCAGAGCATAAATAAAGCTTACTGCAATTTACAGGATGGCTTATTCCATGTTTTTTAAATGTAAAAAAATGTTCACAGGAAGTAATAGGCTTATTATTTGTAAGAACATCATCTTGTTTTAACAGCTTTTTCAACATCAGAAAAACTGACATTAAAAATAAAAGTGAAAATGGGAAAATATGCCCAAATATATGAGCATTAAATAGTTACTGCAGTGCAGCAAAAAAATAAATAAATTTAAAAAAATAAAAATTTAAACAAGGAAAACTTTATTGGCTTTTATTGGCCTAATCACTGATACTCAACTTATGTTACTCTAGAGTCTGTTCCTGCAAAGTTGTAATCATTCCTAAAAATCGGGTATAAGCAGGTCAGTTTCTTTTTCAGCAATTATCAAAACATGGACCAGTTTGAATTCCAGGACCAGGACTCAATATAAGTGGCCTGAAAGGGGTCAAAATATTTTGTGATTGTAAACTGGCATTTCTCATTCTATGTCATAACGCTTCATTTATCTGAGCAGATTCTACCACTAACAAGAAAGACCACCAATAGCAAAAAGACTGTGTGTGCAGTCTTAGTATGAGAATTTTCTCAGTTCTGATAAAAGATCCTCTGATCAAATATCATCCATTTACCACTATCAATATACACTGCCTGGCCAAAAAAAAAGGTCACACACTAATCGTTGGACAGCCTTTAGCTTTGATTACAGCAGGCATTCATTGTGGCATCGTTTCCACAAGCTTTTGCAATGTCACAACATTTATTTCTGTCCAGAGTATGCGCAAAGTATTCTCCAGCACATCCCAAAGATTCTCAGTGGGGTTCAGGTCTGGACTCTGTGGTGGCCAATCCATGTGTGAAAACGATGTCTCATGCTCCCTGAACCACTCTTTCACAATTTGAGCCTGATGAATCTTGGCATTGTCATCTTGGAATATGCCCGTGCCATCAAGGAAGAAAGAAAATCCATTGATGGAATAATTTTGTCATTCAGCATATTCAGGTAGTCAGCTGACCTCATTCTTTGGGCACATAACATTGCTGAACCTAGACCTGACCAACTGCAGCAACCCCAGATCATAGCACTGCCCCCACAGGCTTGTACAGTAGGCACTAGGCATAATGGGTGCGTCACTTCAGCCACCTCTCATGATGGGCCCATCACTCTGGAACCTTCTTCCACTGCTTCAGAGTACAATCTTTATGCTCCGTAGCAAATTGAAGCCATTTTTGCCAGTTAGCCTTACTGACAAGTGGTTTTCTTAAGGCTACACAGCTGTTTAGTCCCAATCCCTTGAGTTCCCTTCACACTGTGCATGTGGAAATGCTCTTACTTTCACTATTAAACATATCCCTGAGTTCTACTGTTGTTTTTCTGCAATTTGATTTCACCACACGTTTAAGGGATCGCCGATCACGATCTTCAAGATTTTTTCCGACCACATTCCTTCCTCAAAGATGAAGTTTCCACACTGTCTACCACTTTTTAATAATGTGTTGGACAGTTCTTAACCCGATTTTAGAAGTTTCAGCACTCTCCTTAGATGTTTTCTCTGCTTGATGCATGCCAATAATTTGACCCTTCTGAAACAGATTAACATCTTTTCCACGACCACAGGATGTATCTTTCGACATGGTTGTTTAAAAATGAGAAGCTACTCACTGCATCATTTAGGGTTAAATAACTTGTTGCCAGCTGAAACATAATCACCCACACAGTAATTATCCAATAGGAGGCTTAGTTAAATCCAGGTGGTGACCTCTTTTTTGTCCAGGCAGTGTATGTGCTCAAAATGGGCTGGTACTCACTGGTACAGAGTACCAGCTCTTCTACATTTTACTATTTTGTGTACTGTGACTTTTTCTTTAAAAATTAAAAGATCACCTGGCATCTTTTAATCACTGTAGAAACTTAGAGTGTAATACGTAATGATTTGCTGTTACTGGATACACACACCAATAAGTGAATAAGGGGAGTACCAATTTTTTTTTCCTGCTTTAAGCACTGTTAACATATTCTCCTACGTTTTAACGATGACTTGTTTTATTATCAGCTAGAACCAATAAAATCATGTCTGTTAATGTGAAGTCCCCTCATAACAAGGGCCAGCATGTTATGGACCAGGCCTCAAAAGTACAGCTCTCAATAGCTTTTTGGGAAATGTGAAAATCTGAGTGACAGAGATGAGGAAAAAAAAGTGAATTTACCTCTTTGTGTGCATGTGTGTGTAGAAAGTGTTGATTAATTTACTTCTCCTGAGACAATCTAAATGCAAATTGGACTCTCTATCTGTATGTTCCAGGACATAATGAGGTTTGAATTGAAATGGCCTGCTTGCATTTCACCCACTTGGAGAACTAAGTTCAAATTTAAGGGAAGACATTGTCATAAACAAACTGAAATTATTGCCATGGAAATGTTAGATCAAAGAAAAGTATATGGTCATATCTGAAGCAGTCAACATACCCATATAATACAATATTGAATCATACATTTATGTAAGCTTTGAATGTGTGTAGATTTCACAATGTGAAAAATAATAATTTCCTGATCAATCAATTTTTTTTGTTTAGGTTTAGCTATTTTTATCTTACCACTGAAAACTGATGCTGATCCTAAATAGACAGGAAATCCTGTCCTTATCAGATGTTGATAAAACTACTTATTTACTAATTCTGTTATTTCTTTCCATCCTACTGTCAATATATGCAACATTAAAAAAATCTAAATCTAAAAGGAGCTTTTCCCCCTCAATCTCTTTAGTGTGTGCTTAATCAGCCTGATGAAGTCAAATACATTTTATCAGGGTTTATCCATCTATTCACTAAGGAATCTTGTTAACCTGTGTGTGAATGACTGTGGATGTCTGACCCTTGTTTAAGACTTCAGTATTCAGGACACAACTATAGCTTCACCTTTGTATGTACACCTGGCTTGACTGCAACAGAATCAGTGTTCCTAAGAACTATGTGAACACCTCAGTTACTTGCAGTGAGAGACATAAGTCTGACTAACTCCTGAAAATAAATTAAATGTCAGACACACTGTAAACATACACAGACAAATAATTCAAGATGTTATATAGAGAGAGGCTGACATTTCCTAAAATATATTTAATGTGTAAAGATGGGTGTAAAGAATACAGAACTAAAACTAATATCTTCTATGTTTAATGTCAATTCTTGACAATACTTTATATTAACCTTTACATTTTCTTTTACAAAAAGTGAAATAGAACTTCACAACTTATAACACACTGGAAGTTGTTGATTTTTCTGTGAGACACCTACCAGTCATCTAGAGTCATCAGATCCTTGAACAAGTGTTCCTTGAATGTCTGCAACACCCATCTAATATGACCCAATATCCACTATGGTAATGGAATAACTACTTGGTCATCTCCAGAAGTCTTTCATATTTTCCCATTATTTAAACATGCAAATTGATTTGGCAATAGTCATATTTGGAAATTTCAGTGAAGTAATATGTGCTTATGTTAGAGATATTTTACAAATGACATCTTAGCAGCTGAAGTTACTTTTTATTTACTGAAGTCCATGATGGGTCAATCAATCTTAACACACACACATATATATATATATATATATATATATGGAATATGCTATATGCTCACATGTATAACTGGAGACATCTGTCAAATCAGTTCAAGTAATAACAGCTAATAGCTTGCCCGCTTTACTACTGCTGTAACAGTCCCCTCAAGTCATTGTATATGATGCAGTTATCAACAGATTATAACAATACATTTTTTAGATTATAATTGTGCTTATACATACAGGAAAGGAATTTATGTTAGCCTGTCTACCTGTCCTCTTCAAAAACTTTAGTCTGATTATGGGTAGCTTTCCAAAATGACAAACACAGATTTTTTGCCCCACTTGTAATGCAGTTGACATGGTGTTTATGCCCTGCAGGCTATGTCACCTGAAAATCTGTGATCAGCATTAAAAGAACAAGTTAAAATGTCACAAATACAACATTTAGCAATCAGATGGAACTCTTTAAATGGCAAGAGCTTCTAAAATGCCATTCTGATCCCTAGTGGCTTTGCCTTGTCTGGCCTGTCATGCTGGACTGGCTGAGCGACACAAGCTCCCATGAGTATATGCAAAATGAGAGACATTTCCCGAGTGGGTTTAGAGACATCAGTGAACAGTGCAGGAAAGAAGAGTGTACTCTTTCAACCAGAAAACAGGTAAACCACTTTAGCACAAGAAGAGCACTATATCCGCAGCATGCAATTTGTCTGATCATTGCTTAGAGTCCAAAAGAGGGAGAAGGCTCTCCTGATTTGCATTTTGTTTAAATTTCTTATTTTACTTATGTTCTTATTATGTATCTTTTTTCTTTCACAAATGCTGTTAACCCAAATTTATATGAATATATGTATAAATAAAAAAATGACACATATAACTGCTGTGTACTGTAATTATTTACTAGATATAGGAGAACTTTGAATGGGTTTCACATTCTGTAGTTTCAGAAGTAGCTTGCACAGCTAGAACATCGACATAAAACATCCTATTTCTCTGCAAATCCTGTATACTACATGGAAGTTTATATTACTGTACTATACTTACATTTATATTATATATACCATGGGTATACCATAGTGAAAGGTAGATTTTTTTTTCTAATAAACTGGCTGGTGAGTCTATAATTATATTTTCAAAACTATCCCATTTTAATCTACCATATGTCTCTCCCCTGTCATGCAGTAGTGCCAGTTATTTGAGTCTGAAAGCCTGCCATATTTTTCACACACCACAAAATGTTTTCCACCTATAAGCTCCAGGGCATCATCAAGCAGTTCAGGCCACTTGCAGGAGAACAGTAACTGCCTGATTCTATCTAAGTGTCCAAACAGATGCGCTGATTGCTTGGCACATTGCTTAGAGTCACTTTGCTGTCCTCCCAGTCTATTGAGTGTGCAGCCAATTTTGCTATCAGGGACACCCAGCCTTGGACAGCATATGGCATGACTGGGACTCAAACTGAGTCATTTCTGTCAAAGTTTGGCTTTAAGAAAGCCCGTTAATAAGTGAGGTATGCATAACATTTAATAATTGACAGTGTTTAATGTTTCAGAAAGTTCTTTAAAGGATAGCCAGAAAAACCATAGTTAATCATCAAAAGTACAAGGTTAGAGTTAAAATAGCTTTGTATCTACTTAAAACTATGATACTAAATCAGAATTTATTAACTGTAGTGCTATGAACTTCAATAACTTGGCAATCAAAACTGTTAAAAGTAATTGGGGCACCACCCTGATTAGCAAGGAAAATACATTTTAATTCAAAGTAATTAAATGAATTAACATGTTCATTCAGTTTCAACTCATAAAAGTTATAAGTTCTACAACACGGTTATTATCTGTCATAGATCACGCCCCTTCCACAGGTCACGTGGTATGGCCATGTGCAATGGGAGTTCTTCGTTGACTGTGTCTCATTTGTAACCACGCTTTAGTCTTGTCACGTTTGTATGTATTTAAATCACGTAACAGTAATGAACATATGAAGAGTTTGTAGTGAAAACTGCAGCCCGCTCCAGCAATTAAACCTAAGGTACCCCAACACCCCTCACAGAAAGTTTTCTTATCTAGATGCTCTGGAATACTAGATACTGCCCTGTGGAGCAACCGGACCATCACCCCTGTTACAACTCATAACACGCATTCTGAGAGACCTTGTTTTATGAATACCAGAACACCTTTGCTTTGGGTAAAAGGGTACTTCCTTCCCTTATCAGATCTCCAAACCACTCTCCAAGGAAGATTTATTATCCTGCCAGGACACATGGTCCAAATGTTATGACCCCAAACCTACACTGGAAGGCAAGTCATAAAGCATCTCATGTGATGTGGAATTTAGGGATGACTTCACAACCTGGAATACTTGGATCAAGAAAAATTTAGAAAGACCATATTCTTGAAGGAATAATGGAATTTGATGTTTCCCTTGTGAAAGGCCTTCTTGCAAGCATCGCAATAAGACAATGATCATGCACAGAATATAATCTTATGAATTTTCTTTTTTTGTTTTCCTTTTAACAAGGTTTTATATTTCTGACTGATTGTAAGGACAATGCATCCATAGTGTCCCTCAGTGACTCAACATGCTCAATTTGGGGTGAAGTCTAACTAAGCTATCATCACTGAATTGAAATCCACTCTCTCCCTATTTATGTTAACTTTTTTATGTCTGGTTATTTCAGTCAGTCATGAAATTATTGTTTCCATGCCTTAACCCTATTATTCTAGTGTTTGCATATTAACCTTTATACATGTATTACTTAGTGACAACCTCCTCATCTCAAGTATAACAGATAGAGGAAGCTTATTTGAATTATTAATACTAGTACAGTAACATACATGTGTAGTAATCATGCTTTCTACCTTTCTCTGTATTGCTTATCTATGCTCCTCTATCTCTCTCAGTAACCAATAAATTGTGTGTTTCTTGGAAAATGTAACTGCTTTCTTACATATAATTTTGTGCTTTATATTACTTATCAGAACATCTGCACTCTACATCTAAATATGTGGACCAAATGGCTCAGGTGAATTAAGATAACTGACCCCACCTGTTACAGTTTAAAAGACATATGTCTCATAACCTAATATCACTACCTATTTGTTTTATTCCCCTCTTTCTTTTCTTTTTTCATTAAAATTTTTTCTTTTTATTTTTACCCACCAAAGCTGGAGTCAAGACAAAGAGGCATGAATATACATGAGTGAACCTGAGAACACTATCTCCCTCCCCGAGTAAGAGTTATAAACATCAACATTCAAGAACAAAGAGTTAGAATAAGGAGTTATTAGGTGGTTAAACATGAGGAAAGTTGGATCCAGAAAAGAAGTTAGAACCTCTCGGGAGAAGAATTAAGTACTTAGCATAGTGTCTTATTTTCTGTTCGTCTTATATCTAGTGTGTTAGTCTATCTCAAACCATTTAATCTGTTTTCCACTATTCCATCAAGATAGTAACATTTTTGTTTCGCATCATTGGTAAAGTTAGAATTAATCTGTAATTAGTACTAATTAGCCAACCTTAGATTTCTACAAAAATGTCTAGGATACTGTCACAGCCCGAGTGCCACAGACTCCCTTGACGATGTGAAACATGTAAAGGAATTTTTACAGCAATTTATACACTGTCAATGGCAGATGCTCTTATCCAGATTTGCTTATGCATTTATCTAGCATGACAGCATGTGTGCCTCTTGGAAATTAAACCCATGATCTTGGTGTTGCTAACATACAATTTCAATTTGTTTGATAAACAAAATTGCATTGAGATAATGGAATAGTGTCAATAGACAACTACAGTCATTGAGTCATTCTGATGCAATGTTCTTATGCCCATGTAAAGTACTCCAGATCTAAAATGTTTTTGTCAATGAGAAAAATGTAAAAAAGCATTTTTGAAAATTTCCTCTATCAAGCTCTGAGGTAAGCAAAAATGTTACAAATGTCCTACATACATTTTTCTCCCAAATATTACTTGGTTGTTTGAATGATGAGGTCATTAAGAGTTGAGAAATGTAAATTGTTACAAGTAAGCTACTAATCATTGAGCTGATGTCATAAGACTACTGAAAGTAGAGGAACTGTGATGCACAATCTGTAAGTCTGGAATCTTGCAAGAGAAGAGTCAACTTGGCAATGCCCTGCTGTTAAACCAAGTGGCATAATTATAAATTGTCTTTGTTTTAAGTAAGACAAATAATAAATAACTAGTTTGTTTAAAATAAATAGCATTTCAAAGCTGAGTATCTCTACCACTTTCCTTATTTATTTATTTATTTTGTAATTGTCTTTTTTTTGGTGGCATCCACCAAGGACTTTTTGAAAGGGACCAGTCAGAGAGCAGAGAGGAGCATGGTGAGGAATCCCTGCATGTTGCATGCTGAATTCTCTGCAGAGTTATTTAGGGTAAATTTAATTCTTAAATCTGCTAAATAATTTAGTTGAGTGGAAGTCTTTGCTTTCAGTTCATCATTTATTTTTTGGTAGTTAATGATGTGTTATTAGTTATTATCATCTTTGTGTTATGTGTGCTTTTCAGAAAACCCTCTTCAATTTTCCCAACTAAGTCATGCGTTACTTTTTCTGTTACTGTGGCTGTTTGTTCAATTGATAATAATAAAGCATTTATTGAATCCATGATGTCTTTTGACTCTTCATTCTTTGCACCAACATTATATTGGTGTCAGAAGTGGGATGCTGCTGCCAAAATGAGAGCTCAAGTGGTACATCAACATATTTGAAGTCAGACAGAGAAGAAGATAGAGCTGGAGGAAGGGGGTGCAGAGCATTACACCAGCCATCACTACAACCCAGCTTTGTTTGGTGCTGGGTGTAAAAGCACTATAGGTGCTTATGGAGCTGAGCAAATAAACAGGAGGGATTGCTCAAAAAAGAAGTGTGCAAAATAATTACAAGGGAGGATATATAATTAACAACAGTGCTCATTACCCTCCAGTGCAATATCTGGGGCTCCTCAGAACTGTAATTCAGCTTTGAGAAAGGAAATAATGTTATTATATTGCAGTTTTCTTTTTTTTAAATAATCCTTGATCAGCAAGGTATGTAACCAACTGAAATGACGTGCAGTGTATGGTCTGCTTAATAATCCCACTGAGACCACTGACGTGCTTCTGAGCTTCAAGTAATTAATTTCCTAGGAAAAGCAGCAAACTCGATTGAAGAGCTGTAGAATGTTACATTTGCTTTTTTGTGATCTCTAGAGTGATGGGTGGAGAATGCCAGCATTTAAATATTAATTGAATGGATAGACAAGGGTAGCTCATTGTATTCACATAAAAATGATAGCAGTGTTTCAAGCACTTCAAAGCTGGCTGTGTGCTCAACCAGGAAAGACATGACAATAGAATTAGGATATGATATATAATAAGGAAACTTGCATAGGATGACAGGGTCTTGTGTTGGCTACACAGGGAATGTAAATGGATAAATCTGTTCCAAGGTAAACATAAATCTTGTTATTAACTGATCTGTAGGTACAGGAAACATGTTAAGCGACCACACACCTATATATTTGAATAAGCTTAATCTTGTCTGATGAAATGTTAGTAGCTGTTTAGGGCTGAAAAGTAAATAATAGGAGAAAGGTTTTCTTAAATCTGATAAAGGAAGTCTCGATAAATTAAGGGATTTAGGTATTAAGCTCTTCAAACTCAATGACTATGCTACTGATGTTCTTACTATATAGTTCAGATATGTTTTTTTTCCACTTTTTCACTTGTGGAGGTTGGGGGACAGCATCATTCATTGAAGACCATACACTGCTGAAAATTCCCTCATAACATGCAGGTTCACTGCAAGTAGCAGCAGACATGACAATGCATGGGCCAGGTCTCATCAGACACAGAGAACTCTTCTGTTTCAGTTCCTTACAAAGGCCAGCCCACTGTGAGGCACACTTAGGCAACTGTAAGGCATCTCCTCATCTGCCAGAAACTTGCCCCCATCTCCAGGCTAGACTGAAACTGAATACAAACTAGTTTAACCTTGGAGTTCAGAGTCCTTCAGTAAACAGGTATGAATGCTGAAAAGGCATTGCTGTGTTCCACTGAGCAGCTCTTGGCACAAGAGCAAATAGGATGTGGCATACCTGTTCTCTGTCTAATGGCAGTTTTATTTCTCTCACTCCCCTGGGATGCTGACTATATCTCCTATGCATGCATGCTGGTTTGAGTAACTTCTTGAATTCATTTACAAATCCTCATCTCTTCCACACATGCCAGAGTGCTTTGAACACTACTGGCTGCAAGAGAAAAAAAAAAGGAAAAAAAAACTGTCTAACATGATCAGATTTGTTGCCTGCAGACTTTGGCTCTGCAGCAAATCTTCCCTTCTCATCCCTGTTTCTCCTACTCCTGTATTCTATTTCCAGGTTGATATGCAAGTGTTTTGGGTTCAGAAGCCACTGCACAGCTTATGGGAAGGAAAGCATTCTATTGTTTGTCTTCACCATGGAGTCGTGCATGGAATGGCTGGGACAGTATAATGTCTGAGAGAACCAGTTGGGGTGGAGGGCCGGTTCTGTCCTCATCATTGCAGTTTTAATGAGTTAATGATGTGGCAGCCAATTCTTGGTACCACCCTCAGCATTGTTTAATCAGACACATAGACTGCAGGTTTGGTCAATTTGGCTTGTTTGTCGTTTATTTGATTAAAATGCCAACCATCTCTGCCCAACAAATTTTCTTTTCCTTGGTAGCCTAATGGAAATCTGAGTTTATCAGGTTTTTACCTTCAGTCTGTGAGAGGGAGGAGTACATTAGATGCTCTATGTATGACTGAGGCCATGGCTCAATGCTTTCTCTCTCTCTCGCTCACTCTCTCTCTCTGCAATACACATCTCTCTCTGTCTTGCTCATCCTCTCTGCTCTATTTCAGGTTAACTTCACCACTGGAGGGCATGGTATGCTAGACTGAATTCTCAGGAGTCTAAAGCTTTGGAATGAGCATGTCCCTTGCTGTGGTCTGCAGCTGACCAGATCAGAGTAGCCAGCTCCTAAGATAACTACCCTGTCTCTGCCTCTCATCTAATGTGTTGGCTGGGCTGCAGATGCCCCATTTGAAGGGAAAACCACTGAGACAGCTTCTTTCCCCTCTCAATGTAGCATGCATGCCCTGCCAGGGATAGGCTGACTCTCTAAGCTGTCTAGTTAGTGCTTGTGCCTTCTCTAGAGTTCCCACACCACAGGTGGGACCAATATTCACTCAGTGGTATGTTATAACAAAACAAGTTCCAACCAAGCTCATTGACTTGTTCAGTTGATGCACTACCCCTGCACAAAAAGCATTATATAAAACATAGCCTTGAATAAAATAGCTTTGAATGTAAAAAAGCAATCAAACAATCCCATCAAGCTTTTAAAAATATATCCAGGTGCATAAATGTGCATGTAGTCATGCTAAAGCTATATAGACTGGTATTAATTTTTGGATGATTTTCTGTTTTTTTTTTTGGTTTTTTTTGAGGAAATCAAAGCCAGTTGCACATAAAGGAGTAGAACAAGACTGTTTTGATGTGTATTTTAAGTATTTGGTTTTGGGGGGTACCCACTAATGCTACTATATATATATTCCTCACTCACCCTCTGGGTGGTCTTTTTCTTTCAAGCTTGTTTTCTCTTGAAGCTATTCTCCCAGTTTGGGGGTTACAGACCCTAGTACTCTGATTACCACAGGGGAAACATTCTATTTATATATTTTGTTTGCACAACTGATGAAGAACCTCTGTCTGAAATGTTCAGTTTCTCTGTGTACTTCATTGCAATTTTGACAATATATACACACACTGGAATCTTCTTCAGATTTATATTTTTTACTGCAAACTTACCATCATGACAAGTATCAAGCAATTAACATCTCAGTGCTTATGGAGGATTGTAGGTTTTTGTAATCACCTAGATGACACCAACTCCAGTTTAAGCATTAACTTGGCTAAATGTATTTGAACTAAGACCAGACTTACCAGCCACCTTAACTTCATTCAAAGATATTTGAGAGACAACATTGTTCCAAAGGATTCCAACTCAACTTTAATCCCAAGAAAAATAGCACCCACTACTACAGGTCAGTGCAATCTACTCTCTTTACATGTAGCAGGAGAATTATGAGGCAAACGGTTAGAAGCTATGTTCAGAGAATCCATAAACTTAATGAAGAACTAGATCACATTAAAACCAACATATGGCTTGTACTAAAAACAAGGAGTTTGGAATATACCTCTCTGGAGCAATCTGTCATATTAAAAGGTCCAGCATGTGTATATACAAGGCCTACTACTAATAATAACACCAACTATTTTTTCCAGCATTTAAGACTTGAATGCTTTTTTAATAAAAATGGCCAAAATACTCCATACATATATTATGACACTAGTGGGAAACTTGATTATAAACATTTGTATCTTGCTATAAACATTTGTATCTTGACCATAAAGAAAACAAACCTGGACTTCCAATTGTATCTGCTTGTTCCTGTCCAACAGATATTATATCCCAATTTCTTGATGACAACCAATTGTTCATTTCTTACTTACATATGAGACTCTTCACACTTTCTACAAATGCTAAAGAAACCAACGCCACCTTTCAACTCCCTGCTTTTAGATATTAATGGACATTGAAGGTTTATACATGGTCATCCCTAATGAAGATGGTTTGAGAGCTT
>NC_137510.1:11435000-11550000 GCF_041902795.1 Electrophorus electricus
CCAAAATTTGATGGAATAAAAAGTTTGGGAGGTGTTGGATATTTGGTTTGGTATATTTTGTGAAAGGTTGCACATCCTCCAAAGGAGAGTGCCAGTTTAGAAGAGTTTCCTCAGGGAAAGGAAGGTGTGTATAAACTGCTGAGTGAATGTCACCGCATCTGTACTTTGCTTCTAGAGCTTGCGTGGAAGTAAACTGAAACAAACAATTTATTCATCTGATCATTCCTTGTTTCAAAGGTGATTCAAAACATGACTTTACACAGGGGGATAAAATGAGAGAAAATGAGCATAGGGACTACAATGTTGTGAGGAGCATGTTGACCTGCAGTTGTGTCATATCTTGGGCCCTGCTTAAATTCTGTGAACTTACCACCTAGCTAAAATTTATTTGTTGAGTTTTTATTTTGATTTGCCACCAGAGAAAGCAAATCCCCTGGCACTGCTGGTACACAGGCATCTTGTCATAGATCTCTTGTGATATAACTATGACCAGATCCCAGGTAAGCACCATAAGCCTGCCTGGCTTGACCAGTGCTGCAGGGTGGAGTAGCCTGCAGCACAAGACATGAGTAGGCAGAGTGAAGGATCAGATAACCCATTTTACAGTACTCGGTGTGTTCTCAAGTGCAATTGCAAGATCCCCATTGCCAGTGTGAGCCTTGGGAACCGCCAAGAGGGTTCTGTATCTGTGTGTTCCCTCAGGGTCAGCCCACCAGTTCCTGTGTCTGTGCCGCAAGCCTGTACTGTCATGATTGGCTATTCCCTAGCATCTTTGTTGTCATGGTCTCTCTGTCTTATGTGTTTGTTTTGTTTCTGTGTTTTGTTTTCTGCGCCCATAATTTGTATCACCTGTGTCTTGTTCTTATTAGTTCTTATAAGTACACGTAATTCTTATTAGTACATGTATTTAAACCCTGTCTTTTTCCCTGTTGTCTTTGCTGGTTATTGTGTTAATCAAAGCCACTGTGTATTATTCCTAGCCACCTAGTTGTTATTCCAAGACTTGTGTCTTCTTTTCCTGTTTCTTATTGCTTGTGGTAGTTATTTGTTCTTATTGTTGCTTTGTCTTTGTTATAGCCTGCTTCCTCTTTTGTCATATTGTGTTTTGCTTCTGAAACACAGGACCTAAAGACAGAATTGGTTAGTTAGAGAGATAGAGGAGCATAGATGAGCGATACAGAGAAAGGTATAAAGCATGATTATTATACATCATGTATGTTAATATAACAGTATTGATAATTAAAATAATCTTCCTCTAGCTGTTATACTTGAGATGAGGAGGTAGTCACTAAGTAATACACGTATAAAGGTTAACATGCAAACACTAGAATGATATGGTTAATGCATGGATATAATGACTTCAAGACTGACTGAAACTAGACATAAGAAAACAGATAGAGTGGATTTCATACAGTTCAGTGATGATAGCTTAGATAGACTTAAATTGCATGTTGAACCTGTTATGTACATAACAATACATTGTTGGCCATTACATGGTTACCTTATTAAAAAGGAAAAAAAAAACAATGAAAATTATATTCTGTACATAATCATCATCTTGTTGCATTGCTCGCAAGAAGGTCTTTCACAAAGGAAACATCAAATTACAGTATTCCTTCTAGAATATGGTCTTTATACATTTTTCTTGATCTAAGTATTTCAAGTTGTGAAGTCATCCCTAAATTCCACATGAGATGTTTTATGATTTCATTGCCCCTCAGTTCAAGTCTGTCGTCGTAAAGTTTGTGCCATGTGTCCTGCTGGGGTAATAAACCTTCCTTGAAGAGACAAGGGAAGGGAGTGCCCTTTTAGCCGAGCCAAAAGAGTTCTGGTATTTGTAAATTAGGCCTCTCAGAGTGGGTGTTATGAGTTGTCGCAGGGTTGAAGGTCCGGTCAGTCAGTAGGGCCACCCTATATTTCAGAGCATAAGAAGACCTTATGCAAGGGGTGTCGGAGTTACCTTAGGGATAAACTGCAGATGTAGGACTGGGGACTGCAGCTTCCACTACACCATTATCATCCTGTTTTTTCATCCAGGGAGCAGTGATGAAGTATTTGACTTCTAGAAAATAGACACAAATATTTTAAGAAAACAACACGGGGTCTAGGACAGAGCCCTGAGGTACCCCACAGGCACTTATTGCTGAAAGGAGGAAAATTACTTAAAAAGTTTAAAAATGTTCTGTTTTCCAAGTAGGAAGCAAACTATATTGATGAACAGTGCAAACACAGCACTAAGGTCCAGGAGAACTAAAACAGCATTTTCCAGAGTTAACAGTTAAGATTAAATCAAGATTGGATTGGATTTAGATAGTGGTCTAAAATGATTGAAAAACAATGTGTGTGGGCTGAATGACTGCATGTTCAATTCATGATGGAACAACACTCTGCTATTGATTATGGATAAAATACTAGGACCAACTGATTGTGGCATATCTTTACATGGCATGGCAGGAGGTGCACAGAATGGCAGGAGGTGCACATATAGATTACAAGTGTTAGACAGACTGGTCTATGAGCATCACCATACCAAACCTCAAGAATAAGGGGGACCCAATGGGATGTTCCAACTATGGGCCAATACACCTGCTCTCACACACCATGAAAATTTTCAAACGCATTCTCAACCAACGCTTATACAACATCGTCCAGATCAGCATTAATCATTGCAGCTTTGGGAAAGGCTGTGGAACAACCGATGCGATCTTTGCAGGCCACCAGTTGATGGAGAAGCACTGTGAGAAAAACAGGCCACCATACGCTGCCTTTCTCAACTTAGAGAAGGCCCTCAATCACAAATGCCATCATCTTATTTGGTATGCAATCCGCGACCATGGCGTGCCTGAAGAACTCATCAGCTGGGTCAAATTCCTTTATACAATACCAGCAGTCGAGGGACGTGCACAGCTGGAACATCCAGAAGCTTCCCAGTGATTGTTGGTATTCACCAGGGCCCTGTACCGTCACCGCTGCTGTTCATTCATGTCATGGACACCATAACACCGGATCTGCAGGGCAGTGTGCACTGGATGCTGATTTACACCACCGGCATCATGCTCCCAACCACCACCCGAGAGGAGCTGCAGCACAAGGTGAAAGCCTGGAGTGGCCATCTGAGCCAGTTCGGCCTATACCTCAACACCGCGAAGACTGACTATTTGGAAATGATTCCCAGCGTGGCAACAATCTGTAGAAAACGGACAGATTTTGGTACCTTGGCTCCAACCTACAGACCGATGGCGGCATCAACAGTGAGGTACGGGCGAGAGTCAACGCAACATGGCTGTGGTGGAAGGAAGTTACTGGCATCCTGTGTGATAAGAGAATTCCCACGTGCCTGAACTCACAAATCTACCAGACTGTGGTCAGGTTCATTGCACTCTATGGATCAGAATGTTGGCCAGCAACGAGAGTGGCCGAGTGACATCTCCATGCCATGGAGATGTGCATGGCTCGCTGGATGCTGGCTGTATACTTCCTCTACCATATTACCAAGGATATGATCCAATGACAATTTGGCATTAAGCCCGTTGAGGCAAACGTGAGGGACACCTGCGATGGTTTGGCCATGTTTGACGGATACTGCTGCCAGCATCGCCTACCATCTTGAGGTTAATGGCCACAGACCGCGCAGACGACCGAAGCAAAGATGGCAAGGCGCAATTAATGCGAATCTGAAGGCTGCACACTTGCACCCAGATGACACGTTAGATCGAGTGAAGTGGTGTTCAAAGATCCAAACAGCTGACCCTGCACAGACGCGACAACACTAGAAGAAGAAGAAGAGAAAGAAGCAGAAGTTATTGACATGATTAAATATTTAGGTAAGGCACCGACATTGGATTTAACCAAGTAAGAAAAGCAGAGCATTTTGGAGGGACAGAGTGGGCATTTGTTGAAATGTTAATATTTACTCTTAAATAGTCAATTTTGCAAATAAAGAATCTCATAAAATCCACTGTAGCCTCAGGAGTGGCTCTAACAATAACAACAATGCTGACTGTATAAAACTGAATTTTGGGTCTATGGGAATCTTTGGCTATTAGAAAAATATTTAGCTGTAGAAGTATTTACAGTATGTTGAAAATTAAAGATCTGAGAATGAAGAATTGCCATTTGTGAATGCCAATATTTAACTGAAGTTGACCCTTAAACATGGAAATTGTGCATTTAATATTAATGGACATTGTAGTATTTACAACAATTTGTTGTAAATATTTACAACAAAAGCATTTGTTTTACTGCTTTCTTTTCCAACGTCAAGAAACTAAAGGTGTTCAAGTAAATAAAATGTAGTAAGAAAATAAGAATATAAATACTTAATCAATAACAGCATGCTGCACCAAGTAGTGAAGCCTTTCACACAAACTTGTTCACCCTCCCTGAAAGAGTTCATGGCCCCTCACCACTTGGAATAAAGCTCCTAAGAAAACCACAGTAATTGCAACGATTACCATCATTCCCAAACCTCTTAACCTAAAAGCATATGTGTCTGTACTACATGTATTATTCATTATGTTCATATTCCCCACAATATCACCTTTTATTCAAAGGTACTCTATGCTTTAATACAAGTTTGATGTGAATGTTTTACAGATAAGTAATAATAAGCACTGCACAAACATTTGGTATTGTTTGGGTTGTGGGCTTTTAAATAAAATGTTAAACATTTTATCAGTGTATTTGAATGCATAAAGGCAGCACTGTCTGTGTGTATGTGTGTGTGTGTGTGTGTGTGTGTGTGTGTGTGTGTGTGTGTGTGTGTCTCCCACAGAAATCACTAAACACATGCTAGCTGCATGTTGTGGGGTTGTTGGTCTTCAGATGTACGTGTTTCTCTTATGTGTAACAGAGCCAGGGGAAAGGTATGTTTATGCTAGCCTGCTACTTACTCTACTTCTGCCATCAGTAGAGCTCAGGCTGCTGTGGTGGTTTCAGTGATATCAGGAAGTATTATATTTATCAGAAGGACTGAGGCCATCAAGTGATAATTGAGACCTGTGAAACACTAAACCAGGTTTACAGCTCACTTATCTGTGGTTCAGATGTTCAGATTGTTAGAGGGATGTAGAAGTGTGCTGTGCTGTGTTTGCACTCTTTTGTTTGTTTTAAATTAATATGATTATGTGAATCAATTTTTTCTACATGCCTGCTTGCTGATGAAAAAATGGAATTCATAGGTATAACACAAATATGTGGAGGTAAAACAGTAACTAGTTTGATATAATTTTAATGATACTAAATAAATGAGTCAATTGTATAAAATGGGAATCACTACACAAGCCTTGGTCACTTTATGCCATTGATTTCAGTGAGAATCTTCCTGTAACTGCATTATTTACTCATATGTACTACTCACCTGGTCTTCCCAAAAAAATTTTTAAAAGGTTGGATTTTCTATATCTATTCTCAAAGTGGAACTATTTAGAACTTAGCTATTTTCTTTCTGTGCCACACTCCTCTTACAGCATGGACTTTTTTTTTTGATACCTCATATCAACAAACCATACATTTATATCTTGTTCTCATATCATACAGTATAAGTATAAGCCTTCCCATGATATAAGCAGCAAAATGCCTTGGCAGGTCCACCTTCTATGTTACCATAACTATGGCTTCATATTTAACTAAAGGCTAAATCACAAGGTGTTTCTTTAAAACTAAAGGTCTGAAGGTTGAATCAGAGGTGGCATATCTCCATTATACAGTATCTTTTTTTTTGTTTGTTTCTTCAGTTGCTTAAGCCAATTTGCAGCAACACCACATCTTCAGTGTATCTACGTGTTATGATTTTACAGAATAAGCTGAAACAATCTGCATTATTTAGGAAAGATACTTTTGCTTTATGAACCATGAAACGTTGTGAAATTTCTAAGTGAAATGCTGATCGTCTTTCTTTGAAGAGTGACGAAATGCAGTTGTATTTCTATGGCAGTCTTAACCTGACCAACATTTTTGCTTCTGAAATTTGTGTAATGTCATGCTTGTCAGCACATTTTGGAGAGTTTCTTTCATTCAGAACAATAGCAATATTTCAGATTTAAAGTCAGCTGTTTTTTTCTGGAATAGTGTTTAAGCAACTGAAAAAAATCTCTAATAAGAATTGCTTTTGTTCCATGAGCACAATTCCTCTAAATGATGAATGTATGCTGGAGCATTTCATCTCTTCATCTCCTTCAGCTAAAATTACATATAGCATTATAGGTTAGCACACTTCAGCACTGGGGCTTTCTTTTACCTCACTCCAGCTCTTGTCAGCATTAGATTTATTTTCTTGTTTGTTTGTTTGTTTGTTTGTTTTTCCCTTATTTGCCTATGGGAACGCATATGTTTGCTTGTGTTAGAGTTGCACTTGTGTCAGAATGACAACAACACTAAGAGCAAATGAGAAGCTCTGACTGATGATGCTCACCGATGCTCTGTGGTACACTACCTCATTAAAAATCAATTGATTAATGTCTGTTCTAGGCCATCATGGTATACAGTAGCAGTACTTTCATGATACTTTCATGATATACCTTCATATCTGCACAGCAGTTTTTGTCAGACATCCCTATATCTCCAGCCCTGCCAAAAAATACACCAGTGTAATATTTTTCAGAATGTGCCATTTAACAACCAGGGGCTCTATTTTTGTGCATACAGCATAAGGCATAAGTCAGGTGGGTGTGGCAGAAATGTTGTTTGCTAGTTTCATAACTGGAACAGAGGCACTAATCTGGCACAGAAAAACAGGTTGGGTTAGACTGAAAACGTGTGATTTAACAGGTGTGATTCAACAGGTGTGATTAGGCTTACCACCGCAATACGCAATATCTCTTATTCACTTTAATAGCCGAGCATGAGCCAGTGACACAGTGCAGTGACATTTGGCAAAAAAAATATTTTTTTTTAATTTAGAATAATATATTTTTTAAATGTACAGATGAGGAAACAGGCATACTGTAATAATAATAATAATAATAATAATAATAATAATAATAATAATAATAATAATAATTTCCTCTTTTAATAATAGTTATTATTGTAAACAGCCATAATACAATAATAATGACCTTTTGATTTAATACGGTCCTTCAAAAATAAAATTGTTACAATAATGGCAGCATCTAGCTGTGCGAATCAATTTAATCCTCATGTTAAAATCACCACCAAGTTTCTTTTTATTAATCAGGCTCATTTGAGAATAGCTTATTTGCAGACCTGACTATTTTGACTTTGTTATATAGCTAGCAGATTCTAAACTGCTGCCTAACAGTGGTAACTTGGTGGTGGGGCTTGAACTGGCAACCTTCTGATTACTAGTCAAGCACCTTAACCACTGCCCCCTGCAATACTAGGTATAAAGTTACATATGGTTGATATTTAGCTGTTCAGCTCTTAGTTTATGTATTATTATGTGTACCAGGGTGTATTTGGTAGCTTTTAGAACCATACACAGATCAGTCCACTGACAGTGCAATCCACCTTATGTGAATATATACTGTATGTGAATATATATACGTACATTAACTCCAGCTGGAATCAATCAATGACAAGAATAAACTATGATTACCCAATCTTCACACACTGTGGTATCATGTCCTTGACTGTGTCAAAGATAAAATTCATGTCATGTTGTGATATCAGACATTTTGTAGCTTACATGACTACAGAGCACATAGTTGTATGCATCGAGTGACTTGTAGGCACTTGTTTCTCTTTAAGTGTAATCTTAAATGCTATCTAGGCACTAGTCACATAAGCATAGATATCAAACTAAGCAAAATCAGCAAGTGCTGAGTTCTTTTGCACTTATGCTTTGCATCTGAATAAAACTCTAATGTAAAATCTGATTGAGTGAATGAGTTAGAAATGTGAATGAGTTAGAAAAATACTGCCAACATAAAAGTAAATATGAAGTACTCTACATAAGTATTGTTCAGTTAAGTGCCAAATGTCTGTTCAACTAAATGTAAACTGAATTCCAAAAACATTTTTAAAATGCCAAAACTATTTAAAATCTATAATTTTATACTATAATTAGCTACACATTGTTAGTTTTAATTACTGACGGGGAATTACTTGCATGTTGTATAAAGCACTGGCTGTTACATCATTAGGCATGTTTCTTCAGACAGCCTCATTCTGTTTCTTACTGATCCAAACATACGCTGAGCAGCAAGATTGTGACAGACTGATGATAGAATATGATATTCTATCTGTTTATATTTTGAACAGTGCAACATGCTAACATACTGACATCCCAGTGTGCGAGCCCTGGTGCAAAGGTCATGAATTATGAATGCCTGTATACCAATGAAGCCATAGCCTAGCTCAGAGAACACTGCACCATGATTATGTGCATCTCATTCTATGGGGATGTCTGCTGTTTCAAAGTTGATCCAGAAGAAGGACTTTTGAAAATAGGGACTGAATTGACTAGAAAATGTGTCTAAGATGTTAAGAAATGCAACCTTGTTGGAGATTTTATAAACCATGTTGGACAAGTTGAAAGTTTACTTTTAATCTTGTGTCAATATTCTTAATTCACTGTTTCCAGAGTCATAATTTTCATCAAATCAGGCGCACAGCATATCCCTAAATGTTAGATTCTATCTTCCTGGAATTCTATTGTAGTGCTAGTCAGTCATCTGCTTCATATAGCATTTCCATGTCCTTTAGGCACTGTATATTTGCTTGCTTTTAAACAACAGAAAGCATGTTTATTCATTTATTTAATTATTATTATTTAGTTTTTACATTAATAACTTGGCAAACTAAAGCTGGGAAATAGCAATAGTACATTCAGAACTATTCAAAATGGTTTAAAAACTGACAGTAGTAAATGACAATTTTGCTTGGACAGGAGTAAAAATCTAAGTGACTTATAAAAGGATTTGTTCTAAAGAGATAATTCAATTTATGAAAATTGAGGGACTTGCACATGCACTCTCACTGTGTGTTTAACCCAGCTACACTCTAGAATTAAGGATGTACTGATCAGTATTAATGATTCATTTCACATATCCAGAAGTGCATTAGCTAGAGAAAAAAGGCTGAATAGAAGTGATGAATGTACTAATGAATAGCTGTAGACATTTTGACATGTTTTAGGAAACTAAATCAAAATAACTGTCTGACAACAATTCTTATGACTTTGTGTGACATGTATAGATTGTTAGAAGATGGAGTTCATGTTCCATGTCTAAATGCTAAGTAAAGAACATATGCAAACATTTTATAACAGTACACTTATATAATCATTGTTGGGAGGGTGACTTTAACAGTGTATTCTTTTACAGATTACTGAACACCTAATATATCTGTAACATAATCCAACGGATTACTATATTAATAGTACAAAACCTGATTACTTCTTTTACTTTTGGATGACTTTTTAACACATTAACTGCCAAAGAGTTTCAGAAGAGTGGTCCAATATAGTGCCAGCCAGTATGGCTGCAAAATTAGCTTTTGTACTTTCTCTAAGCACACTCATAAATAACTCATCAGATGTGTAAAGTTGTTCATGCAAGCAACATGTCTCATCCCCAGAAGTCCAGCACTTGTGAGAAGGCTGTTGGTTTCAGAATGCTGAATCCCTACTCTCTTGTCTAAATAGTAGGCACCACCAGTGTATACATCCCAGATACACTATATTGCCAAAAGTATTCACTCACCCATCCAAATAATTTAGTTTAGGTGTTCCAATCACTTTCATGACCAAGCACTTGGCATGCAGACTGCTTCTACAAACATTTGTGAAAGAATGGGTCGCTCTCAGGAGCTCAGGGAATTCCAGCGTGGTATCATGATAGGATGCCACCTGTGCAACAAGTCCCGTCATGAAATTTCCTCACTACTAAATATTCCACAGTGACTTGTCAGTGGTATTATAACAAAGTAGAAGCAATTGGGAATGATAGCAACTCAGCCACAAAGTGGTAGGCCACATAAAATGACAGAGCGGGGTCAGCGGATGCTGAGGCACATAGTGCGCAAAGATCACCAACTTTCTGCAGAGTCAATTGCTACAGTCCTCCAAACTTCATGTGGCCTTCAGATTAGTTCAAGAACAGTGCTTCGTGGAATGTGTTTCCATGGCCAAACAGCTGCATCCAAGCTTTACATCACCAAGCACAATGCAAAGCGTCAGATGCAGTGGTGTAAACCATGCCACCACTGGACTCTAGAGCAGTGGAGACATATTCTCTGGAATAACAACTCATGCTTCTCCGTCTGGCAATCTGATGGACGAATCTGGGTTTGGTGGTTGCCAGGAGAATGGTACTTGTCTGACTGCATTGTGCCAAATGTAAAGTTTGGTGGAGGGGGGATTATGGTGTGGGGTAGTTTTTCAGGCTCTTGGCTTGGAACTGTTAATGCTTTAGCTTGCCAAGAGATTTTGGACAATTTCATGCTCCTAACTTTGTGGGAACAGTTTGGGGATGGCCCATTCCAGTTCCAACATGACTGTGCATCAGTGCACAAACCAAGGTCCATAAAGAAATGGATGAGCAAGTTTGGTGTGAAAGAATTTGACCGGTCTGCACAGAGTCCTGACCTCAACCCGATAGAACACCTTTGGGATGAATTAGAGCAGAGACTGCGACCTAGGCCTTCTTGTCCAACAACAGTGTCTGAAGTCACAAATGCGCTTCTGGAAGAATGGTCAAAAATTTCCATAAACATACTCCTAAACCTTGTGAAAAACCTTCACAGAAGAGTTGAAGTTGTTGTAGCTGCAATGGGTGGGCCAACATCATATTTAACCCTATGGATTAAGACTGGGATGTCACTCAAGTTCATGTGCATGCGAAGGCAGCAATATAGTGTATAGTATAGAATGTCTGGGTTTTGGTGAGAACAAATTTCTTAATACTGAGTTTGTGTGCCATTATAATTAATAAAAAACATTCTTAAACAGTAGACCCGAAACCCATGGTTACATTTGATGCTGACACTGTTGCAGTGTGAATCATTCACTCAAATAGAATAATAAAACAGAAAATGGTGGGGGGGGGATCTTTGTTACATTGTAATGTCAATCATGCTAGTAATGACCATATTTTTAAAGCCTGTAACAGTATATGCTATTGGGCACATTGGCAAATCTTGCTAACATTAAGACAGATAATTTAGTCACAATGTGATGAAACATCAATTTCTATTTTTTAAATATCTCTAACAGCAGTCTAAAATCTTAACTACTTCAATCTTAGATCATGTTATAAGTTGTTAATTTGTTAAACTTCTGAACTGGCAAAAAAAGAGAAAAAAAAATAGTAACTCTTATTTAAAGAACTGCAGCTTTAGGAACTACAGTGCACACGCACACACACACACACACACACACACACACACACACACACACACACACACACACACACGCTAAAAAGGCCTCTGCTCATGGCTTCTGGTGGTAGGTCTTTGTTCCAGGCCCTGCATTTATATGCTGCTTTTTAAAATGCCATTGCAGGCTACCACAGCTCTGGAGGCAAGAATAAGCATAAGAGGCACTTCCTTTTTCCATTTCTCTGTGTGGGGTGCATACTCCTCCTCTTAGCTTGGATACCTCCTGATTGGCCAACCACATCACCAGTGATCACTAGGCCAAGCTTTATGTTTGCATCTGGGTTTCCAACTCAGACATTAGAGCAATATCAGAGGTGAACAAACACGCTGAAGTTAAGAGAGTGTGCTGCTGGACACACTTTTTCACCTCATCTTCATCTCTCACTACCTCTTTTTAGATCACATTTAACAAATAGCAAAGTTAAAGCCTTTTTTCATACATGAGATAAGGAGAAATTCTTGAGCCAAATTGTCATAAGAAAGTGCTACAAATAAAAGATGAAAGTGCTACAAATAAACGAAGATTTGTCATTGGACTCAGGTTCAAAATGAAGCAAAAATAGTACTCAAGCATGAATATAATAGAATATGTTCAGCTTCAAGGAATCAGCTGACAAGTCCAATAATCATGAGGCAATAAATAATCAGTACCATTCCCATGAGTAATGACTGTCCTACAATTGTGTTCTATATGTAAAGTTCCTCAGTAATGTCAGTAGAGCCCTTTGTTGGGCACATCTTTAGCTTTAATATACAGTATGAATGTTTGTATATGTAATAGACTTTCAAATGGTTCACTTTGGTAGCTACATTGTTTTACATGGGTACACATTCATATAACTTAAATAAATAGTGACTTTTTTAACATAAGAATAGAGGTAGAAAATTGGGTTTCAGATGTACCTTTCAGGAGCTTGCTGAATAAAAGTACGACCTTTTACAGATCAGATGGAACAAGTGAAATATTCAATCTATATACAATTCCCCAACGTTCCACTGCCCTGTATGTATAAATGTAGTTCCATGTAGTGTGGCATTAATTATGAGTAAATATAGGTGAGAAGCATTGCAATTACAGTTCATACACTAACGGCAAGTTATAAACTTAAGTGGGATTACAGACTTCTTGTTAGTCTACTTCCTGTCTTCTATTAGACTGCAAAATGGATGCTATTTTTTGTCTTTAAGAGCAGCACTGATAGAGTCATCCTAGATGACCACAGAAGTGGGGAGCTGTTCTAACAGTGGAAAAAATATCACAATTACCTTGTAACATACAGAAGAGGAATCGACCAAACTTGTGCTTGTATTTTATGCTTTTTTTCATGCTTCTTGAACATTGCTTATACTACTGACTGCATTCAAGCTTCACCAAGATTTGTTGACTAAAAGCTAATTTCTATGTGTATGTATGTATAAATCCGATTGCAGGTGACTAACTGCAGTGTACTGTAGTAGGAAATGTAGATATTCAAAATTCTATTAAAGTACACAAGGTTTCAGAGAAACAGGAGAAACAGAACTTTTTGTACATCAACATCTGTAAAGGAAAGTGCTTCCGAATTAGTAGTAAGAGGAGCCAGTTTATATATATAAAAAGTAGATGTTTAAATCATAACATTCATTCCATGGGGTTCTAAAGTTCCAAGAGTGTAGATCACTTCCTCCTCTTTGAGTTTCCAAATTTTACTGCTGCCATAGCAACAATTGGCCATACAAACAGATATGTCATTAGTATTTAAAATGCCTTGCCACTGGAAATGATAAATCCTTAATTCTGATGGTCCAAAGTTGTACATTGAAGTCCCACAACTCCCAAAGTAATGCATGAGGAGGAATGGGTGATAACTGATCCTTGATTTATATATGAACACAGGATCTCAAGAAAAAAGAATTTAGATAACAAATCTTCTTGGTTTGAATTGGTGTTTTAGAGAAAAATCAGAGAAAGGCACACAGCTCAAACAAAATGAAATTCCACGTTCTTTTTTGTTAGGCTGATCCAGGCCACACAACCAGCCTTCCCACGACTAATTGAGAACTCTTTGTCCCTCTACCCCAAAGCAAAAAATTCCCCACATCATTTAAAATGTTCCCTCCTCTGTGCCAGTCTGCAGAAATGCTGCTGGACATGCTGTAACATACTTGCAGCTCTTGGGAAAAGACTACTGATTCCAAGCTGGAGAGAATTGTTTTGTTTTTGCCTGCTTCCCCTTTGGCTCTCTTCCCAATTCAGATGCCCGCTCTATTTTTATAATACCTAACAATTATCATGTATAAACTTCAATTACAAAGAGGGGAAGTCAAACCCTAATCTTGGACGTGACAGAATCTCAATTTCCACACATATGGTCAGTTCCTTGCAAAATTGAAGGTTTTAAAATGTTCTTTAACTCTCCAGACTCTAATGAATATAATTCCATGCAGCTATATGGAATAGAGTGATTTCAGTATTCAGTTCCACCTAGAAGCCAAATCAGATTTTGGCTTCAGTACTAAATTCACTGATCAGCCATAACATTAAAACCACATACTTTTATGATCATTCCCCTTGTGCTGTTAAAACAGCTCTGCGTGTTGAGTCATGGATTCGACAAGACCTCTGAAGGTGTCTTGTAGTATCTGGCACCAAAATGCTGGAAGCAGATATTTTAAGTTCTGTAAGTTGCAAGCTGGGGCCTCCATAGATCAGATGGATTAGACTTGATTTTCCAGTATACCCCACAGATACAGTATTGCATTATGACCTGGGAAATTTAGGAGCCAGGTCAACACCTTTGCCCAGAAGATCACACTGCCTCAACCAGCTTACCTTCTTCCCAAAGTGTACACTGGTGCCATCTCTTCCCCAGGAAAGTGACACATGCACCTAGCTATCCACATTTTAAAAAAAATTAAATAAGTCATTCATCAGACCAGGCCAGCTTCTTCCATTGTTCCATGGTCCGGTTCTGAGTATAATGTGCCTAATGTAAGTGTTTTCAACAGTGGACAAGGGTCAGCATGGGTTCTCTGACTGGTTTGTGGCCACATAGCAATTTGAGGTATAGTAGCTTTTCTGTGGGATCAGATGAGACAAGCCAGCCTTTGTTCCCGTCACACATCAATGATCCTTGGGAGCCCATTACCCTGTCACCGGTTCACCCATTGTCCTTTTTTGGACCACTTTTGGTGGGTACTAACCACTGCATACCGAGAACACCCCGCAAGATATGCTGATTTCTCAGTTGTCTAGCCATTACAATTTGGCCCTTGTCAAAGTTGCTCAGATCTGTATGCTTGCCAAAAATGTCAAGAACTGATTGTCACGAATGGCTACCCTCCTGGCGTCCCTGTTTCCTTGGTTTCCCTGTCGTGTCTGTTTTCCTTTACTTCCTCGTTCCGTTCCTTGGTTTCGTTTTCTCCACCCCTCATCTGTTCCTTTATTCCAGTCCTTGTTTTGTTTATCCCTGTTCCTGTGTTCACCTGTGTCTGGTTAGTGCTTAATTGTCTTGTGTTTGGTTTCCCATGTTGTCAGTTATTTTGTTAAGTTAGGTCATGTGTGGAGTCATTGCTATTTTCATAAACCACCAAGCCAGCATGAAGGAGGCCACACTTCCTGTTACTAGTGTGGAAGATGCCATCCAATCAGCTCATGTCTCTGGTGTGGAAGATGCCACCCATCCTGATCCGGTCCCTGCCTCCAGCATGGAAGATGCTGGGCAGTGGTTAAGGTACTTGACATGTAATTGGAAGGTTGCTGGTTCAAGTCCTGCCATGCTATGCCACTGTTAGACCCCTGAGGAAGACCCTTAATCCTCAATTGCTCAAGTTGTACTCAGTCATAATTGTAAGTTGCTTTGGATAAAAGCATCAGCTAAATGCTGTAAATGTAATGCTGCCTGTCCTGTTCCCAGCCTAGTGGAGGCCAGCTGGTCTGTTCTTGTTGCCTGAGATGTCACTTAACCTGTTCCTGTTTCCTGCATCAGGTCTGTTCTTGTAGCCAAACCTCCTGAACCTGCTGCTGACTGGCACAGCCGTGCCCCCACACCAGCCTGGTCCTGGTGCGAAGGACGCCTCAGAGCTTGGATAAAGCCCCTCAAGTTCCCATGCCTTGCACCAGACCTATCCCTGGAGTTGTTCCTCATGACTCTCCTGTGCCAAAGAAGGCTGCTACTGGTGAACTGCTTGAGATGCTTAGAACTCCTCTGGCCATGCCTCACCTTAGTCTGCCAGTGACTTCTATGACCTCTTGGTCTCATGTAACTCCTCTGCCCCCTGAGGCTTCTGTGCCCCATTACTGCCCCTGTGTCTGCTTCTGTTTCCTCAGTTCCTGTGTTGCCTGCTCCTGTTCCTGTTTTGTCCTTGTTCCTGTTCAAGTATCTATTTGTGTGAATATTGTAAAACCTGTTACCCTGCCTTGTGGCATTAGTGTTCCCTTGCGTATTCCAGTACCTGTACCCATGCTTGTGTATTTTGTTCCTGTGCCTGTCATAGTTAACAACATGTCCTCTCCTTGCTTCTGTCCCTGTGCCTGACACTAGTTTTTCCTCCTCTCTCCCTTTGTCTCAGTGCCCATGTCCGGCCCCAGCCAGATCTCCATGCCCACTCCTTTTCCCCATCTGGCTTCTCTCCCTCAATCTGTCCCAACTCCGCTACCTGTCCAGGGTTTAGCCCAGAGTTCCTTGCATGCCCCTGGTCTTGCCACAATCCTGTCTGTAGTCCTGACCCTGGTACTGTTCCCACTTTGTTTACTCCATGTGTCCTGGTTGAGAAGCAGAAACAGATGAGGTCCTGTTTCTGTACCTGCTTGTGTCCAAGTTCTTGTGTCCAGATTGTCTTCCTCAATGTTTCCTGTCCTGCCTTCTCTAGCTCCCCCTTTTGGTCCTGTCTCTGCTTCATGTGGTACTCCGGTTTTTTACTCCCTGACCTCCTGCCTCTGGTCCTTATGCTGTTTCCTCCAGTTTTTGTATCCATTCCCTTGTCTGCTCCTGTTGAATCTCCTGTTTCTATGTTATCTTTTGGGTCCTGTCCCAGCTCTACGTCCTGCCCGTTCTGCTTGTGTGTCTTGTCCTATTCTGTTTTGTGCGCCCCAGTGTTGCATGTTCTGTCACAAATGGCCACCCTTCTAGCATGCCGGTTTTCTTGGTTTCCCTGTTGTCTGTTTTCCTTTACTTCCTTGTTTAGTTTGCTCTGCCCCTCTGTTCCTTTATTCCAGTTTTTTGTTCTCCCTGTTCCTGTGTTCACCTGTGTCTGGTTAGTGCTTTATTTTCTTGGTTATTTAAGCCCTGTGGCTTCCCATGTGTTATTTTGGTAAAGGTAGGTCATGTGTGGAGTCATGGCCCTTATTTTCTTTGTTTGCTTAGTGTTACTTTGCCTTAGTGATTTCCCCATGTCAGTTTTATTTCTGTGTTTATTAGCCTCCTGCATTTCAAGTTTGGTTAGTTACAAACATAGTCATACATGGTATAACTCACAGTGAAATGGTTTCAGTGCTCTGTCCAAACTGGGGGAAAACAGTGGTGCATAAGGAGAGATGCAGATATAGGAGGTGTGTTTTTCCCTGATTCAGGGCCTGAATGGCCTGTGGGAAGAAGCTCCTCTTCAGTCTCTGTATTGGTCTTCAGGAAGCAAAAGCACTTCCCTGACCTCAGAGAGAAGAGCCTATTGTTGGGATGGGTGGGGTGCTTCACAATCCTCCTAGCCTTTGTCTGGCACCGCTTGTAATAGATGGTCTGTAGGTCAGGAAGTTCCGTATGAGTGAGTTCTGCTGAACGCACCACCCTCTGGAGTGCTTGTCTGTCCTGCTTGGTGCTGTTCCCAAACCAGACTGATGTTCCCCATGAGGATGCTCTCAATAGTGCAGGTGTAGAACTTCCACAGTACCTTGGAGAGCAGTCTGAAGTCTCTTGGGTGTCTGAGGTGGTAAAGATGCTGACGAGCCTTATTTGGTGTGGTGGGACCAGAATAGGTCCTGCGAGATGTGAACTCCAAGGTACCTGAAACTAGAAACTATCTACTCTCCACCATGGTCCCATTGATCCTCACAGGTTGGTAGTGCTGCTCCTGCTTCTTGCTGTAGTCCAATCAGCTCCTTTTGTCTTGCTGACATTTGACATTTGCCTTCTGCCTCTCGCCTTATCCCCACAAATGTTACTGTTCACTTTCTGCTCATTATATCCCATCCCTTTACTGTTGCTGTCGTAACAAGATAATTTAATATTATTCACTTCAGTGGTTTTAATGTTGCAGCTGGTCTATAAATAAAAACATGACCTGTTCAACATCAGGGCTCTCTGGCACTTTAGACCATGTCATAACACCTGACATGAATAAATTATCATGACCTACTTATTACTCATATTTGTGGATAAAATACTAGGTGTGAAGTAATTTCAATGGGAATATGTAAATGTGCATTCAAAATTCCCATGACCAGTTAACACAAAGATTCCCAAAAGGACAACCTAATATCTTGCAGCTAAATGGGTTATTTGGTAGGTCATCCCCTTATGATCTCAAACCTATAGCACATCAAACTGACATGACCTTGCAATACAGTTGCATCCCAGGCACAGTGTAAATACTGTGGAAGGGAAAGAGTAAATAAGAGCTGAGGGCTGCCTCAGTGGATTAGCATCTGAGAAGCAACAGAGGAGCACCACATGTCCCAGTTAACTTTAAAGCAGGGGTAGGTGACAGCTATGATGTATGACTAGTGGAAAGCAATAGTACCTGAAAGCAATCAATCTTCACTTTAATTCAGAGCTGCTCTCTTCATCATATTGTCAAGGAGCTTGGGCGCTTAGCTTAATGCCCATGTGTGGTGATGGCTAAAGCAATTCGGATCCAAAAAGAAAGATGATCGATTATCTAATGGCAGAAAAGCTGCCACTGGAGTCATCTCATTTGTTAGGATGCTAAAGATGAAGTTGATTTATTACTGTTGACATTTCATAACGTCATGCTCTCTTAAAAACAAGAGAGGGTGTACTAGAACTGTCTTAGGAAACCACAGCGGTCTTTCAAAACAAAGAGACTCCAACACATTTAATGGCCTCTGCAATTATCTCAGATGTACAGAAAATCTGTATCTTTTTTAAAAATCAGTGGACTCATGGAAAATTTCTCTGTGATGAGAGCATGATTAATGGTTTATGTATAGAAAGTATGTAATTCAATAGCAGAAAAGACTAATAATCCATAATAGATGCCCTTATTGTGACTCATATGTTGAAAGCCTGATAATAGGCTCCTGCAAAGAAAGAGAAATGTGTGCCTCTACACCACCAACTCAAAGCACAAACTGCTTTAGTGTGCATGTGCTTGATTTATTTGTTCAATTATCCCTCATTTCCATTGGTGTGATTAAGAGCATGAAATGCAGAGGATCATAAGGCAGAGCTAAATATAATTCAGCTCAGAAAGAAGTCATAAAGAGACCTCTCCATATTTTCTTTAGTAAAGAATGAAATGTGACGTGACCAAGATAGGCCTGTTTACAGCCATCTACATTAAACATGAACGTTCATAAACAGTCTGATTCTCCCAGAAGCCCAAAGGGGCTGCCAGAGCCTCCCCTGTTGTGTTGCAGTGTTTAAAAGTCAATTATTACATTTATAACAAAGTGTAGAACTCCAAAGCTATTATGTACTTGCAGCAATATTTTATTGAGTGTGAGAGAAAACTGCATCTTTTACAGAGGCTGGAATGGAAGTGATTGTGAGACTGTAAGAGGGGGTGAACTCAAGTTAAATTTGGACTGGAAGTGTGGGGGACCTCCATAGGTGAGAGAAGCTAACCCCCCCTTACTAAAGTACAGGAACCAGGGAGGAGTAGAGTAGGAGGAGGAGTGCAAGATTCATCACTGAGAAAACAGGGAAGTTGGGGAGTATAAATACTGGAGTTTCAGGCATGGTCTTTCTCCCAAACTACAGTTATTTCATAACTCAATATAGTCCTACCTGCTTTGCCTCAAATACTTGTGACATACTACAAGATATAATTAAATAATGAGCTCAGTTTGTTTATGCTGTATCCTTTTCAAATTTGACCATTTGATTTTCTTTGACAGTTGCAGTCATGCTAGAGAGACCAGAATCCAGGCTTCAAAATACCTTATGTCTGTCATCAAACAACTGTACAACAACAACCCAGGTCAGATAGGTGATGGCACCAACAGCTTACTGGGTGAGCAACCATGCTCTAATGATGGTGGGCCTGTGTGTGAACCAGTTAGTTCATAGAACCGGCAAAACTAGAAAAGTAACTAAGCAAAGGTGGAGATTGAACCCTGGCCACTTTGTTGCAAGGGGGACAAATACCCACTAGACTGCGGCAGCTATAAAACTACCTGCGCATAAATCACCCTTCAAAGGAATGGAGGATGACAAAACTAGAGGGAAAAAACTAATCATCATGCCGAGCATGGGAAAAGGGAGAACCAAGGACGCCAGAGGAAGAATGGCAGCCCCGATGCCCTGGGGAAAACCAAACTAAAACTACCCAAATAAAACCAGAAAACAGGGAGGAACTGTAAAGACCTTGGGAGAGAGACAGATTTGAGGGGGAAAACTGAAGAGCGGAGGAGACGTGATTGGGTGCCTGGGCTTATGTAGATGTAGCCCAGCTGTTGGGCCTTAAGCCTGATTAGTGGTGTGCCTGACTCAAGGCCTCAGCCTGGAACCGACCTTTACAGGACCCCCCCAGAAGAGGCGGCTCCTGACGCCCCGAGGCCAGCCGCACCATTCCGTCAAAAAACCTGAATGAGGTCATGGTCCAGGATGTGATAGGAGTGGACCCAGAACAGCTGCTCTGACCCGTATCCCTCCCAGTCCACCAGATACTGGACCCCACCACAAACCTGCTGGACGTCCAAGAGATGCTTGACCATGTCTGCTGGTGCACCATCCACCATGCGCGGACCCGGCGGGTTGGAGGGGCCCACTGAACACAATACGGACGTAAGGCAAAACACGTGGAAAGGGGTGGACCCTCAATGACGGTGGAAGGGCAAGGCCGTGACCGTGAAGAACCCTGTGCCAGTCAAGGAATTAGACAGCTGGATGAACCCTAGGGCCAAGGACTCTTGTATATAATCATCCATTGCCTGATGTTTGGGCCCTGAAAGGGAGAATAGGTGGCCACTAAGGGAGCTGGAGCCCAGGAGGAGGTTTATGGCCACGTCATATGGCCGGTGGGGAGGCAATAGTTGGGCCTTCTGTTTGCTAAATGCTTCCCCGAGGTACCAGTATTCCTGGGGGACTCAAGACAGGTCCAGACCACTGGGACCATGACCGGACCCAGACTGAGGCTTGGGTAGCTGCAAACAGATGGTCTTACATGTCAAACCCCAAGATAGCACTGACTGTGTCAGTCAGTCCACATGGAGATTATGTCGGTGAAGCCAGAGATACCCCAATATCAGTTACAAGTTGGGAGCATGGATAGATAATATACAGCGCAACCTGTTCAGTGTGAGGGCCAACTCTCAACGTGACTGGACGAGTGTGATGGCAAACAACCGCTCGCTCAAGGGACCGACCATCAATGGTGGCAATGGGTAGGGGTTCGTCCAGTGGGACCAGCTGCAGGGATAATTTGTTGGCTAACCCATCGTCAAAAAAAGTTGCCCACCACTCCTGAGTCCACAAATGCCTGGAGACATGTTTCAGACATTCCCCAAGCAATTGTGGTTCTTAGGAACAACCCTTGAGCTCAGAGAGAACTGGTTGGTCCTCCATCCCCTGACGGATGTTATCTTTTCCCCCGGAGCTCAGGACAAGCTGGGCGGAGATGACCCGAGCTTCCGCAGTACAGACACCTCCCTTCCCACGAGTGTGTCCAAGCTGCATTGGCTGGGGTCCAGACTCTCCCTAGTTGTCAGGCACATGAACAGGGCTAAGGGCACGCGGGGCTCCATAAGAGCCTTGACTGATCTCTGGTCCCGGTGCCCTGTGCCTCTCCCATATGCAACTGTCAATTTGCAATACCAGATCGACCAGGTCATCGAGAGAGGTGCAAGTATCTCAGTGGACCAGTTCATCCTTAAGCTCCTCGCTGAGGCCCTGATGGAAAGTGGCCATCAACACTGTGGGTTTCCATCCACTCTTGACCACCAGAGTGTGGAATTTGATAGCATAATCAGCCACCGTTCTTTTCCACAGACATATATTAAGGAGACGGGAAGCCGTATCCTCTCCAGTGTCAAAAGTCCACTTGAGGGCAGCAGCAAACTCTGCTGCAGTGGAACATACATCCGTTTGGTGCTCCCAGACCAGTGTGGCCCATGCCAAAGCCCACCCAGTCAGAAGGGAGATGATGTATGCCACCTTAACTCACTCAGTGGGGAACCAAGAGGGCTGCTGCTTGAACGAATTGAAGGAGGAACCCCCTACAACTTCCTGCCTCACCAGCATAGTTGCTCAGGGGCAGGGAGCAACAGCTCCAAGCATGAGGTAGGCAGGATTTGGGCTAGCTCTGCCACATCCACAACTTGGGGGCAGCCTAAGCACTGGTGTTTGTGTCAGGAGGTCTGTCAGGGCCTGCAACTGAGAAGTGATCTGTTGTAGAGCCTGCTCATGTCCACCAACAGTAATCCCCTGATTGGTCAGAGCCACCTTTACCTGTTCTAGGTCTAACTGTTGAGCTGGGTCTTTCTGTAACATGGGCTTGAACCCAGGTCAGATAGGTGATAGCACCAACAGCTTACTGAGTAAGCAACCATGCTCTAATGATGGGGTCACAGACCTCATTACCCAAAGTTACCAACTAGGAGCTTGGCTCAGAACTTTGGCAAAGACCCAGCACTGAGTGACTTATATAGTCTTATATAGGTGTAGCCCAGCTGTTGGGGGTTAAGGCTGATTAATGGCATGCCTGACTCAAGGCCTGACTCAAGGCCTCCCTCTGCAAAAAGGTGCTCTATCCATTGGGTGCACGATGATGGAAGCACTCAACAGAACAAATTATAGAAGCCTTACTCCTCTTCAGAGAAACATGAAGACTCGGTTTGCCGTGACATAGAAGGACCACTAATGTGCAGCTCTGTCTCCTGGGATCTGTAGGTTTAAATATGGCAGAAAGTGAGTAAGGAACAGATGAAGGCAATCGGCATGTCCCTCCTGCTAGCTGGCAGAACCCCCCCCCACCCCCGAAGACCTCACCAGCCTCCTGGTGCGCGGCTGGCCTCTGAGGATGTACCCTGTGGTAGGAAATGATAAGGTCAGGGTCCAAAACTTGGGAAGCTGGTATCCAGCACTGCTCTTCCAGCCCGTTCCCCTCCCAGTCCACAAGGTATTGCAGCTGTGCGCCTCATCGCCTAGAGTCGAGCAGGGCCCTCACTTTGTACACCAGACCTCCTACTATCTCCAGAAGGGGAGGCAGCTCACCTGCTCTCACAAGAATGGCTCCCCAGGTATGGGCTTTTCCCGTGAGCCGGGAGATTACAAAAGACACTTTGGCGTGGTCAGGCAGGTGAGGCTGATATGCAAAAAAGAGACTACACTGAACTAGGAAGCCCGCACACTCCTCTGGGTCTCCTCCATACATCTCAGGGGTAGTGATGAGGCACTTCATCCCTTCTGGAATAGGCGGGGAGGATCGCTGCTCTGGTGCCGGGGTCAGGTGATTAACATGCTGTCCGAGACTCAGAACCAGAGAACGCAGCTCCCCAATCTCCTGCTGTTGCTTCTGGGTAGCAAGCAGGTGAACCCAATCTGGGCTACTCACCTCGCTTCCAGCCGGCTGCACATTCTGTGACGGAGGCGGTTGAGTGGAAGCAAGAGGCAGGGTTGCAAAAAGGTGCTCTTTATTATCCATCGGGTGCACAACGATAGAAGCCTTAGTCCTCTTCAGAGAAATGCAAAGACTCGGTTTGCCATGCCACAGAAGGACTACTAATGTACAGCCCCAGCTCCTGGGATCTGTGGGTTTAAATGTGGCAGAAAGTGAGTAAGGAACAGGTGAAGGCAATCAATAATCAAGGGACTGTGAATGGGGCAGGCAAGAGCTGTGATCCTTAGCAGAAGTGGGTGTGTCTCTCCTGCTAGCCGGCTGTCCAAGTGTGACAGAACCCCACCGCCCCAAGACCTCGCCAGCCTCCTGGTGCGCAGCTGGCCCAGATGTCATATTATTTCTTAGCATTTTTGCACTTATCATTTTCAGGAACATTCATTACAATCAAAAAGCTCTTTTAACTACACTCAATGAACCTCTGTGATGTCCCAATCACATGCTGTCATTTCACCTCTCTTTTGCCATTCAAGTTTCTTGACTGAGAGTGGCAGAGTGCTGATGTTTCAGGGTGCCCTCATGCTTGTGTTTCCTTCTGGCTCTATCCTTTTAGCTATGCTGCCATAGCTAGATCTGCTAGACTCAATTCTTGCACATTATAGTTCCATAATTTACACACCCTCATACCTGGATATGCTTAATAATTTATTCTCTCTTTCTGCCAAGGTGCACCTACCCCTGATGTCATGTTACTGAGCCTCAACCCGTCTCAGATACCATGGCTCCTCCCACCACCTCCTGGTGTCCCCTGCTGTATCCCACCACACTTCCACCCCAGCCAACTACTTCTCCATTGCCCTTGATGCAGGGTGGGTTTTGGACATGCACACACCATTGGGACTGGACTAGGACTTTTAGAAAACTGGACTAGACATTATTGTACCTTATTGTCTATATTGTTAATACTGTGGTAGCCAGAGGAGGATGCCCCCCTCCCCCTTTTTTTTGAGTCTTGATTACTATCAATGTTTCTTCCTAATGCTCTGGGGAGTTTTTCCTTCCCACTGTTGCCCTTGGCTTGCTCACTGGGGGCTTGGACTTGGACATTTGTAAAGCTGCTTTATGAAAACATTTTTTGTAAAAAATGCTATATAAATTAATTTGACTTGACTTGTAAACATTTGTTCATCGCTCATGAAGGACTATAACACAGACATGAGTGGCTCCCCCTTCGTGGTTTCTCTGCCTCTTTGTTTACCAACATGTGTAAACTGGCAGAGTAGAAAGAGGAGCAAGAGAGGCAGACAGACCAGGATTTTATGAAAGACAAGGAGAAGGCGCTTCACTACTCCCTAGCATTCTGCTCACTGGAGAACAAAATGGAGGAACTGATTGCACAGATCAAGTTCCAACGTGACATCGAGAGCTCCTGCGTACTAGAGCTCACAGAGACGTGGCTGTCCAATGCAGTACCAGTCGAAGGCATCACTCCGGCTGGCTCTGGCAAGAGCAGAGGCAGCAGGGTATGTGATAAGGTGAACTCTCATTGGGGCACTGGTGTTGTGATCTAAGCCTGTCACTGCTCCCCGGACATCGAATTTATAACATTCAAAGTTAGACCTTTTTTGCTGCTAAGAGTATTCAGGTCAGTCAGTCATACTTTCTATGTTCTACATTCCACCACAAGCAGATAAGCTGCATGTGCTGAATGTTTTGTACGAAAACATCAATGGACTTTGGTATACCCACCCAGAGGCTGTTTTTGTTGATTTTGGGGATTATAACAAGGCAAACTTGAAAAGGGTTCGACCAAAATACTAAAAGCACATTAAAATTTCCTTCAGAGAGCAAGCCCTTAATTACTGCTACACTGCACTCAAAGACAGCTATAAACTCTTGACCACCCAGCTTTTGGAAATTCTGATCACATTGCTATTCTTCTCCTGCCTGCATGCAGACAAAGACTCAAACAGGAACAAACAGTTCTCCAATCAGTCTATCAATGGAGTGAGGAGGCCATCTTTACACTTCGGGACTGCTTTGAAACCATGTGATGCAGCTGGCACCGACATCAGTGAATACACAGTCTCTAGCATGAGCTACATCAGTAAATGCACTGATGACATTGTCCCTAAAGTCAATGTCAAATGTTTTCCTAATCAAAAACCCTGGCTCAATGCTGAGCTCAGGCCAAACTAAGAGCCGAGCTGATGTCTACATCTTTGGAGACATGACAGCCTACAGGAAGGCCAGGTATGACCTTCAAAGGACTATCAGACTAGCCAAAAGGGACTACATAGACAGAGTAAAAGCCAACTACCTAAACTCTGACCTTAGATGTTTGTGGTACAGACTTTGCATGATCACTGACTACAAAAGAAGTTGAAACTGTGATGGGAGTTGACGACCTTACTTGCAGAGAAGCTAAATGCTCATTATGCTCGGTTTGAGGCAAACACCCCCATGCTACAAATCTCGCAGTAGATCAGTTGAGCTGCACCCTAACAATTAATGTGTCTGAGGTGGTCAGGACCTTTAAGGCAGTTAACCCATGCAAGGCACCTAGTCCGGATGGTGTACACAGTCGGGTACTTGGAGCATGTGCCAACCAGTTGGCAGAAGTTTTCTCTGACATCTTCAATTTCTCCTTAAGACTGTCATCGATCCCCACATGCTTTAAGAGAGTGTTCCAGTTGTTTCATTGTTCCACTTTCCAATAAATCACCTGACACCTGCCTAAATGAGTACCAGATTGTTACTCTGACCTCAACAGCCTTGAAGTGCTTCGAACGGCTAGTCAAAGCTCTCAACTGTTCGGCACTTCCAGACCCATGGACCCTTACCAATTTGTATACAGCCCAAACAAATCTCCAGATGATGCCATTACACTCGTAATGCATGCTGTCCTCACTCACTTGGACAGGAAAAACAAATATGTGAGAATGCCGTTCATAGACTACATCTCAGCAGTCAACACAATCATCCCCACTAAACTCATCCCAAAACTGACAGACTTGGGTCTAATTGCCCATCTTTGCAATTGGATACTGGAATTCCTGACAAGCAAACCCCAGATGGTGAAAGTAGGAAACAGCTTCTCTTCCACTGTTTCTAAGCACAGGGGCTCCACAGGGTTGTGAGCTCAGCGCCCACCTGTACTCCCTGTTTACACATGACTGTGTAGTCAAACATACATCTAACATCTTCAGGTTTGCTGATGACACAACCATCCTAGGCCTCATCACAGAGGGATACAAGTCAGCATACAGAGACAAGGTCAGTGCCCTAACAAAGTGGTGCTACAACAACAACCTCCATTTCAATGTCAGTAACACTGCAGAAGAGGAAGCTGCAGAAGAGCAGACACTCTCCCCTATACATCAATGGAGCCAAAGTTCCACGGTGTACTCCTCACCAGCAACGTCAACTGATCCTTCCACTCCAACACAGCCCCTCGGCACCTCTTTTTCCTACGAAGGCTCAGGAAGTTTGATCTGCCCCCTGACATCCTCACCAACTTCTACAGATGCACAATAGAGTGCATCCTCTCAGGCTGCATCACTGTATGGTATGGCAGCTGCACCTCAAGTGACTGCAAGGCCCTCCAGAGTAGTGAGGACTGCAGAATCCATTATAAGAAACAAAGTTTGAGTCCCACTGCTTGAGCAAAGTCAAAAAGTTCTGTCTAGACAGTAGCCATGCAGCACACAGCCTGCTCAGTGTGCTGCCATATGGCAGGAGGTTCCGCAACACACATGCCAGAACAAACCGGCTGATAAACAGTTCTACCCTCTGGCTATCAAGCTCTTAAACAGGAGGTGAAAAAGTTAGGCCTTCCCAATATCACTGTGGCACTTTACTATCACTATTACTATTAATATAATGCAGCACACCACTAGAACATTTCCATATAGTCACTATTAATATACAGTGTAATGTTTACTTACAGATTACACTTGTCTAATATATTCAAATAGCAGGAGGATCCTCCTTAGGACTCTCCTGAAGTCACATTTATTTTGTCTACTTTGCTGTTATATAATATGTATATTTTGTGTATATTTAGTGTATTGTTGTCATCTCATTATTAGTTACATGTATCAATGTCAATGTAGCTGCAGGATTTACCCGATCCTCACCACAAACATATCAGTGCATGAATGTCCTGTATGTTTATGCAAATGACAAATATATTTGACTTGACTTTAGAGGTAAGGCCATTTTTATGATGTTATTACTGATTAAATTGACAGGGACCCCACTAGGTTCAAAGATAAGATCAAGTACAATACCAACACAACTCACTGGGTTAGTCATATACAAGAGAAATCCATCTGCATAGAGAGAGATACGATGGTCTTATCCCTCAATTCTTATAAAAGAAAAGGCCTTGCTTGCCATAACTGATTGAGCAAGATGCTCAATCTCCAGAGAATACAGAAGAAGAGAGAGTTTGCAGTCCTGCCTACAGCCCTTACTAACTGGAAACTCATCAGGGAGGAAGTTATTTGTGTTTACTCTGGCAACTGGATGTGAGCAAAGTATAAGATTAATGAAGACTGGTCCCAGATTGACTCTTTCAAAAACAGCAAACACAAACAAAAATTCCCAATTGACTCTATTGAAGGCTATTTCAGCATCAAAATATACAATTAGCATGGGATCTTTTGTTCTGCTGAGATGGTCTAGTATGCATGGCGTTTGGTGTCCATTGTCTGAGCCTTATCTTGATCTTATAAAGCCCGTTTGGTCTGGGTGTATCAATCATGGCAGCAGAGTTTCCAGTCGATGAGGCAGTACCTTAGTGATGACTAAGATCCACATGCAATAAACGAACTGGTCCGTAGGAATAGCATTCCAATAGATGTTTGCCTTTTTTCAAGATCACAATAATTGAGCAAGTTCTCCATGAATCTGGAATTGTGCCATGCTTGCACATATCATGAAATACAGGTATAAGGACAGGCAATACTTCAAACCAAAATTTTTTATAAAATTCTGTGGGATACCCATCCAGTTCAGGGGCTTTATTAGAAGGCAAATACTGGATTGCCTCCCAGACTTCCTCTGCAGTAAAAAGGTCCACTTTCAAGATAGTTTGCAAGGGGATTCAGTCCAGTAAGGTGGCATTTTTTGTACTTTTTTGTACAATTTTTGTACAATTAGCTGGAATGAATAAATGTTTTTATAAAAGTACCTTGAGGCAGCATTGATAAAGAGGGAGTCATAGCCAATAATGCCATCATCCATGTTAATCACTTTTATAAACTTCATGTGCTAAACCATTTTAAGATGACAGGCTAACAGTCTACTACTTAGTTTGTTGTCATACTTATAGTATTTTTATTTTATTAAGAAGAGGACTTTATTTAAATGGACAGTGTGGTAGAGGTTTAACTGTACCCTTACTTTAACCAATAGATTCTAATTGTTTTGTGTTGGAGTTTGTTGTTGCTCTAGTTGTGTTACCTCTGCTTCTACATTTCTCTCCTTCTCCTAATGCAGTTTTTTTTTTTTTTTTTTTTTTTTGAGAGGACTCGCTAATAATATGACCATGAATTGTTGCTTTACCGGCATTCCGCATCACTAAAAATGATGCTGGAAAATGTTGGATGTCTGACCAGTAATGCTTGATTGAATCTCAAATAGTTCTACAAAAGGATTAATTATTCAGTAATAATGAATTGAACTTCCAGTCTCTTTGGTAACATCTCTTTAAAATTGCAATTTAAATGTACTGGACTGTGACCTCAAGCAATATGGGACAAATTGAACAAGACTGTACTTGACAGGCATTTATATAATCAAGCCTCTTGTACAACTGTTGCGGATTCAAGTAGTAGGCAAAATCCCTGTCTGAAGCTTGTTGTTCCCTCTGAATTTCTACTAAACTGGAGAAGAGACAGCCTGGATTAATGGCTTTACTGGAAATTAAAGTTTGATGACTGAATAGATGACCTATCTCATTTTTCAATAACACAATTAAAATCCCCAGGCAGAAAAGCCAAACCCTTGTAGTATTGACTAAATAATAATAACAATCTGAGTCACGTATTTCCTTAACAAGAATGAATAGTGAGTTTCTACTTATAAGTGTAGCTACTCCACATCTGTTAGAACTGCAGGAGGAAAAAATTATTTGACTTTCCCAGACACATTTGAGTTTAACACGATAAGCATCGGAAAGGTGCGTTTCCTGTACCATCCGAATAGATATAATATTTGACATCCCATGTATAATATTTGAAATAAGAACCATTTGTATGTGGACAACATCAAAAACAAACAAAAAGAACATACTTTTCCCCCCAACACCCCAGCCCTGTCCCCATCTGACAGGTCGCTACCCTATATAATTGTCCACTTACTTCATGCTGACTTCAAGTTCTGCTCGGAAATTCATATTTACTAATTCAGAGGTCGTAATTAAAACACAGTATGCGTTCAAGTGTGTTTTGGTCGAGGGAAAATGCAAAACTGTTTTTACTTTTGTTTTTGTATCATCAAAAACAGACTTATTTTGTCTTACTGTAAGAAAATTTACTGAAACAGGTGAATTAATGTACATAACAAAAATATCTGTGCAAAATATCAATAGCTGTGCATGAGGCATCACTTTTTGAGTTCTTCTGATTAACTTTCTTACTATACCTCATTCACATAAGTGTAAGTTGTGCATAAAATATATACAAGCTTGAAATGTACAGTTAACATATAAAGCTGTTGCTAATAAGCTTAAAACTTTTACCGTCTCTTGTAGGAACAGCATCCATACCGGCAGCCACCATTTTATTTTTATTACTAGCACACCAACTCAGAAAGTCGGACCTTGTTGGAAAAATCTGCATTTCCTACTAGTTTCCTACCAATTTGGTGGTGTTCATGTGCGCCCATCTCATAAATGCAATATTTTGATTTGAACGCAGCATTAGGTCATCTTGGACGTAATGAGCAGAGAGCACACAGCGGTCAAGCTATCCGTGCTCTAGTGATTCACGGTCAAGCCATACACACTGTATGTGAGACCACCAAGGAAAAAAACATCTCCAACCACACTTTGTATTGCATACTGAACAAGCAAACAGTGAATCTCCTTCAAAAGGTATATGGTATGCATGTCATAGTGAGTGACTGGGCATCTGGGGCGCCCATTATTAAATATTAGCATAACAGATACAGAAAACGCCCTCTGCAAAGCTGGTTAACAGTTTTGAGCTGGCTAGCTGCCTGAATAAAACCAACCAACTGAACAAGCATATAAACAAAAATAAATAGCTGGATCTGTATTTAGGTCCTCTTCCAATGAAAATATGTCACACATTCCCAAGACTCAAGAGATTTCAGAAATGTGGCAGCAGAGTCTGGATCCTCAAATAATCTAATATTCCCTTCATGAAGGCATCTTAGCCTAACTGGGTGTTCGAAACCCCAGAACATATTCTGTCATGCTATGGTTTATGCTACAATATCAAACACACACAGCTTTCAAAGCACCTCTGCAGAAAGGTCCACATAGAAGGGGAATTGCAAGGATTTAAAAATCACATTGTGTTTCTTCATCGCAAGAGAATCACTTCACTGTCCGATTTACATAAAAAATGAACAAGAATGCTCCGGGGTGGGGAGCCTGTTGTGGGTGGAGGGGTCACAAAACAATTGGCATGCTTTATGTCAAGAGAATGAAAATTGGATACAAGATATACTCAAAAGGGAAGATTTTCTTGGAGAAGCTTGATAAGTGATCCAGATCCTTCCACATTCTACGGTAGGTTGACAATTTTTAAATTCTTGCATTGCCCTCTTTTTCAAGATCATCAACCTTCAATTGAAACTGTTCCATGGTTTTCATCAGTGAAGAGAGCAGCGTAGCTATTATTAGTATCCTCACGCATGTAGATTTGGATTTTGGCCTCATCAAGTCTGCTTTTGGTTTGTTGAACACACTGATAGAGGTCGGTAATTGAACTTCCCAAAGATGAGATAGATGTGGCAATGGTGTTTAGCCAACCATCAATACTATCCAATCAAAGGAAGACTGACATAATTTTGGCTAGAATTCTCGTGTTGCATGTGCAGTCTTTGCCTGGCATTTCACCTAATGTTGTAGGATCCTGTTTTTTAGGTCTTTGAGGTCAGGGTAGAGCAGAAATGAGAAAAGTCATTTTGAGAGAACATCATAATCTACAAAAAATTGTGTGACCTTTATCACAGAATTCAATATTATAAAGAATATTTTGGAGGTTTAGGAGCGGACAAAAATTTCAAGCAGCTATCTATGACCAGGTCATGTGACACCCCCAATAATTTTTTTAAAGTGTGCTCTGGAGTAAAAGGCTATGTTAAAATAGCCTTCTACATACTGTATAATACAGACAGCACTCAGTGGTTCCTATAGTAGTATGCTGTATAGTATTCAATATGCAACAAACATAAAAACATACTACAAGGTCATGTGAAGGTATAAAGATTCTGCACACTTGTGAAAGATTTTCCACCACTGTTGCATGACAGGATGCAGTACACCACGGAGATAGCTCCGGTCATGTACTGGAATGCTTAGCCAAAGTAGTACATCTTCTGTATATCTTTCGCATACTTTAAAAATGATCATGGTCGCATACTGTATACAGCAAACTGATTTAGGGAACAATCAGTAGGCAAGTAATATGTAGTAGTCTATTTCGAACATAGCCAAAGTTCTCACACTCATTTTCTTCTCCCTATTCTAGCTGTACTATAGTATTCCAGTGAGAAAATTAAAGGAGCTAAATTCAGTTACAGAACATTAGAGCAAGAAAGGGGAGAGGTGATGTGAGTGCGTGTGTTTATTTAAAACTAGTGACCTGATCGAATGTGTTTATAGCTAACACATGGCTGCAATGTCCCTGCAGTAGCTTCAAATCCATTTGCTTTATTTGCCCCAATAGCAAGGGAGGTGTGAAAATGCAAGTAACAGATGAGATCATAAAAACAAAGAATTAGAAGCTCTGCCAGATCTTATTTGTCATAAACTCCAGGAAGCTGCAACATGTATGTGCTGTCATGTGCTTAGAGATTTGGGATGTGAAAAAGAGAGCATGTGTACCAGGGTGGTGAATTCCTGTCCACAATACCAAGAGGCACTTTAACTGATCTGTCCATCACAGATGGCTGTCCACAGAGAGAAGGGGAAAAGGGTGTTCAATGCCACAGGAAGAGTTGCTTTTAGTTGACCCTGGGGAGCCAGAGCTCTAAAAACATGGAGGATTTATGGGACTCTGCCATGAATCTGTATCTCCTAAGTGATAAGCCTTTTGCTCAGAGATTTGAGCAGAAAGAAAACAACAGATAGAGAAAGTAAGGAAGATAGAGGAAAAACAGACAGAAACCTTTATTTAACTATTCAGCTTTCAACCGATTACCCATAATATATAATATGAGGTGATGGCTTTGGTTTTTACACACATGGCTTTTATTTATTTTACAGTGCTCTTTTATGCTTATATGAGACCACAATTTAAGACTAGCCTCAAACTGAAGACTATATTTTCTTGGTTTTTAATAGCAAAACAGAGCCAAGAAAGGTTCCATGAACTCAAGCTAATATAAATATTGTATTTCAAGGTTTTAAAACTGCACCCTCTTTCTCTACAGTTTCTTTATATTACTGTAATTCTTTCAGCCAGTGATTTTTGGTTGTGTGTCTGTTGACTTACAATGAATTACAATGGTTCCTGCACATACCTATCATTGGTCATTTCATAAGACAAAATTAAAGCCTCCAGTTTTTCAACTGCTCTTAGGCCACAAGAATAGACATAACTCTTTATGCTTAATATATAACTAATTGGATCTTATTTTCAAAGGTTTATTCTCAATATCTTTAGTCTTTGTAATATTACACTGTTTAATATTACAATGTTTAAGTTCTTAATCAGTGAAAAAGACTACCTGGAGCATAACCTATGCATCAGTAGCTGCATATAAATAACTACTGTCACGGCACGGCCCCTCCTCCCTAATGTCTGTGTCTGTGTGTGTGTTCATTCATCCATATGGCCATGCCCTCCCCGTGTTTTCCCCCGTGCTCCTCGATTTGCATCATCATTGTATGTGTATATAAGTCTCTCATTTAATTGTGGATGTATTGATGTTTAACCTTGCGATAGCCTAAGTGTTATGCTGTCTTTATGTTTATCGATAAATGTCATTGTGTGTCACACGGCTCATTTGTGCATCCTGCCAAGCCTCCCAACGTTACAGAAACACCGACCGCCAAAGGATGCCAGGGAAGAGAAATAAAAAGGGGAGGAAGACACGTAGCCGCACGCTCTAGATTGGGCCATCAGGGGAGAGTGCTCCTGGAAATTTTGGGGGGGGGGGGGGCCCTGTGTATAGCTCAGGTTTGGACTCTGCAGAGTCCAACAGACCATTGATGGACTACCGGAACTGGTACAAATATGACCAGTATTCAGGTATGGACTCCGTGGGGTCCGTTTATTTGTATGAGGAACACTGAAAGGGCTCTGGTGATTATGGAATGAGTGGGGATGTTAGTCTGCAGTGATGTTAGTGTGCAGTTGGACTCCAAGTCTGACCATGAGGAGGATCTAGCAATGACAGTGGAGGAGATCCTCCATAGGCACGCTCCCTCTGTTGGCGACACTGCAGACTATGAGAGCAATGAGCCTCCAGCACCCAAGGTTCCATCCAAGGCTCCACCCAGGCCGTGCCGCTCCAGAGCAAGCAAGCTGCCCCATGTGACTTTCAAGGAAGCGTCATCATTGTCCAAGGAAGACACTCCTGCTCCTAAGGCAAATAGCCCCAGAGCACAAGCACCAGTGCCCTCCCCAGAAACGGGCAAAACAGGTGGTGCACTTTCCGACACGCATACTCCAAAGACTGAGCAGCTGCCACCTAAGCCGGCGAAGGACAATTCTGCCCCGGCTGGTTGGACTCCAACCCAGCCGACAACTGGGGGACAGGCTAGGACTCCTGCTGGCTTCCCTGGACTTATTCACAACCCTTTGTTTAATTATATTAATGTACCTGTCCCATTCACTGTGCCAGTCCCAGTCACACTTAATGTGTCTGTCACTTTGTCTCCCTTTGTATCTGACCCTGTACCTGTCAGTGTCCCTGTGTCTGTTGTCATCCTGGTCCCTGTCTTCCTCCCCTCTGTCCTGCTTGTGCTGGCCTGTGTCGGGTCACTCAGTCCTCCGGCCTCGCCATTTGGCGTTGTCTTTGGGATGTGGGTGGCACGCCAGGAGTCGCGCCATTGAGGAGGGGCTCTGTCATGGTACGGCCCCTCCTCCAAAATGTTTCCCTGTGTGTGCGTGTGTGTGTGTGTGTGTGTGTGTTCGTCCGTATGGCCACACCCTCCTCATGTTTCACACCTGCTCCTCATTTTGCATCGTCAATGTGCATGTATAAATGTCTCTCCTTTAATGGTGGATGTGTTGGTGTTTAACCTTGCAATAGCCTAAGTGCTACATTGTCTTTATGTTTATCAATAAAATGTTGTTGTGTGTCATACAGCTCGTTTGTGCATCCTGCCAAGCCTCCCAACGTTACAAATACATGTAAACATTTTTGACTAACATGGTGAACCTTGCAAAGCATTAACCAGTCTGTTGATTGTGTGAATATTGAAATTGATTAAAGAAATTAATGAAAGAAATTAAAAAGTTATCAAACAGTATTCTTTGATTATTTAAGCTTTTAATAATTAACACCTACTTCTTAAAATTCTTACTCTATCAGAATGTGCGCGTCTTTTGTCTAGCAATGAGACACTAATAAAAAACTAATTTCCAAAAGTGCCTTACAGGTGAACTTTAAGCCTTTGCAATTCTCTTGGCAAAATATGTTTCCATATGTCAGACCTCAATTAACAAATGAGCAAAAGTGCAAAATGTACATCACTCTCTCATAAAAACCAAGGTTCAACAGGGAAAAATTTGAATTGGGTGCTGCCCAAGTTTATAAATGTTTACTGCTAAATCAATATGATCAAGATGACACATTCAGAACAAGGACTATAAAATGCCCCCTTGTACTGCAGTATAATCACTTTTAATTTTTTAGTGTTCTTTGACTTGAATATAAAACAGAAAAGCATATGGATAAACAGAGAATTCAGTAGCCTCTACTGAATTAGCCTAACACACCTACAGCTATGATGCCTGATTGAAGTTGGCCAGTGTTTTTATAACTGATGGAAAGGTTAATTAGCATATTTGGCCTCTCTTGACCTCTGTTTTAAAATGCTGACACAATGGTTTTATTATCCTTATACATCTGTCAGGGTAAATTGGAAAATAGTTGCCAGTACAATGAAGGTTCTGAAAAAAGTTTACTCAGGAAAGAAAGAAAATTGTTATTTTTGCATGAACGGTCCTGATGGTGAGTGAATTAACCACTAGGAGACCACTCTTTGCAAAATGCTGAGTGTGAAAGCATTTAGGTTACATTCCCATGTCATTTTAAATGAGATGATTCACCTCAAGCTAACAATCCAAGATATAATAACAATACACTGGGTCTTCAGCTTACTAAGACACTTTCATCCTTGAAGCCTACCAGTAGTCTCCCTGTAAAGGTGGCAGATGAATTCGGCACATCCTTGTTAACAACACTCAGGTCCAAGTCTACCCAGTGCCAAAGAACCATTCTTGAGGTGCCATTGATTAAGACGTCTTGTATGGAAGGAAGAGTTTTTGCTCTTAGGTTTGTAAATGTTTGCTTAACAGTAGTTATGCATGTATATGTAAATGTTCTAACTATTTATAAATATAATGATTTAACACATTTGGTGAAAAACCAAGCCATATGAATTTAACCAAAAAAGCTAATGAAATATTAATAGGTACAACTATAGAAAACCTGTCTGTGATTAAGTTTCAACAAATGGAATGAAAAGTGTGGTTTTTATACATCTTAGCATTGTCATCTTTGAGGAAATATTATACTCTGGTGCATCTGGTGGCTATTTTGAAGAAAACTTTCTTCAAGGAGTTGCCTCCCTCTCTCCCTAAACCCTGACTGCAGCATGTTCAATAGTGAAACTGGCCAATAATTGCCTTGCCTAAGAAGTTAGCATGTCTCTCAGCCCCCACGCATATGCTAGCCCAGACCACTCTGCCCTGGGAGACTCACAGGCACTCTTGTTTACAGGGCAAGGAGATGGCTGAAAAAGGTACCATGGGGGGCACTTTCTGTACAGTCAACAAACCAGAAAATTGAGATGTAATAGCTTTGTGCTTGTTCTCCCCACTTTCTGTCAATTCTGATTGAGTTTCAGTGCTTCAGAAACATCATCAGCATCTGAAGACAAATGAATTAATTCTCTAAGATGCTCTTTAAGATGTTCTCTAGGAGGCAGTAGAGGGTAGGAGTCCTTTGTTATCATTGCAGCCCAAATTATTGGCAATAATTTGTGCTGTTGCTGCACAAAGATGTTAGTATAACCAAAGGTCGATGCAGTCATGTACACATACACATGAGAATGAGATGTAATTTTCTTTGCACATTAATTGGCACAGCTACTTAATATTATATTAACAGTTACAATCTGAAACCACTGTTTTCCAAACCTTCTTGTTGTTGTTTTGCTTGGTTTGGTTTTCACCCCATGTCTAGGATGGCAGATTTGGCCACTTAAAACATCTAGGGAGGAAAATGGCAGATGTGCCAGATTGCAATCAGAAAACAGAGCTTCAGGATGATACCCAAATTAACTTCAAATGTTCTACATAATAATGCATAATGCACAATAATGCAGATGAACTTTATGCAGGGACAGAAGATTTCTAACTTGTAGTTTTCCACAGGTTTGACATTGGTCTTGGCAAATCTGATGGTCCACATAAAAGGAAATGGTCCTGGATTAAACTTTCCACATATCCCTACTTTACAAAATGTGTTTCACTCAAAACTTTGTCATATCTCTACAGCACAGGACAATCTGTTTGGTTGATTTCAATAGATGCACCATGCTATACTTAATTTGTGCACATCTGGGCATAAGTCAGTTGTTTTAATTGCTTGTGTTTGAACATTTCCCATTATGTTTTTTTTTTTTACAGTTTCTAGATAGAGGTTGTTTACCTTTTTCTGAACTATTGTGCTTGCTGTCTATGAATAGAAATTGTAATAGCGTGGCACTTAGAATCACAGAGTACAGCCTCTTCCTGTTCTTTAGAGCATAAGGCTTTTAAGGCACTGTCTCTTTATGGACCACTTCCTACAATGCCATTAAACACCTCAGTTTATTTTCAGTTCCACGGATCATCTTTTACTGACATTCCCAAAGACAAATGCTTATTGTAACTTCATTACTCATATATATTTATAGCTTTTAAATGCATGTTTAAATACACTTTTCAATACCACAGTTCTTTACCATGTAGTCAATCGGATGAAGAACAAATCTGTCAATTGAGCAAATATAACAAAGGAAAGCTTTGGCCCCAGAATGCATATTCTTTGTGATGCTGAACCTGGTGCAGCAGCTACCTGCTACTGTAATGGAATAGTTAAAGAGTTTGGTGCAGTCAGGTGTGGAGACAGATATGCAGACGCGTGTATGATTTTCAGCATACACCTATGTCAGAAGCAGTGGCCTGGAAATTGCTTTTAAACCCCTAGGTGCATGCTTATTTCACAGTCTTGCTTAAAAAGGCAAGAGCTCAATCTTTAATCCCTAAACCCTCCCCCCACCACCACTACCAAACCTGAAACCATCTTAGAGCAAGACACATCAAAATCAGGAATTGAACAGGGGAGCAAGCCGAACATTTTGCAGTCTATTGTGAATCATAGTGCACTGTGTACATCAAGGAACATGCGTGTTTAAATCCCATAATTAGGCAAAACCACTTATTCATAGGCCACAAGAGCACAGGTTGACAGTTCCATTACAAATAAGAATGAAACCAATTAAGGTAATGTGGGATCTCCTTTTGTGTTACTTGAGAGGTTTCTTTGATACAGTCATCTTGAGGAATGTTTTTTTAAGCAGAATGAGTGCAATAATAAGGATTTTTGATGAACAGTATTGAACCTTGAAACCCCAAGTCTGGGTTTCCCAAAGCATTCTTGTGCAAATAACACTTAAAGAAAGTCACATTTTAAAAAAAGACACATTATAATTTAGGAACAGAGCCTAGAATAATTCATCCACTTTAAGCAATGACACACACTCAGCCTTTACTGTAATAATGAACCTCTTAACTGTGAACATTTGGTATAAAGCATCATATATTTAACTTTCCAATATGATATGTGAAGGGATGTGTGTGTAGGAGGGTTTTGTGATTGTATTTATATACCTCTACCCTGCTTGCCTATGATCAAGGACAGAAACTTTAACCTAGTAAACATGCACATCACAGAATACATACTTTATAGGAAAGTGGTGTTTGCAATTTTTTAAATGATAGTGGTTCCTAGACAATAGTTCTCTCATATATATATATATATATATATATATATATATATATATATATATATATATATATATATATATATATATATATATATATATCAATGACGCTACACAAATGGTATTGTAAATAACAAAAATGCAGCATGGAAAACACTACCCGAATGTCACCCATGAAAGATACACATCAGTCCAGGTTGGCTCAAATACCATCACCAACATGTCCTTTGAGCAGTTTAAAACATAGGAACTTTATGTGACTAGGGAACCAAGGGTTCCCAAAGAAGACAATTATCTGTTAATACCCCAAAGATTTATAATGGAGTTATAGTCAAAGAGTTATAGTGTGTTTCTCAGATTGAAGGATGACAGGATTGTTACCAGTATTTTTGCAGTTGCAGAACAAATATGACAGGTTCATTAAAAGTTAATTTGCACCACATCCACACTGGCCACATTAAGAATTAAGATTTAAGAGAGAAACACAATTAAATATTAGATTTTCTTAAATCCATAATTCAATTGCACTACTACTTTGAGTAAAGTGAGATTGTTATGATCTTAATCCTGAAATGGCCAAAATATTTCCCAGACTAGGTTGGAAACCTCTCAAGAAGGGAAAAGGCAGGGGGGGGGGGGGGGGAATCAACTCTTCTGTGAGTAACTACCAAACAAGCCTTCATGCCTTTCCCACTCAGTTGTCTTATGCTACCAGGCTTCCTCCACTAGTCTTACTCTACAGGTCAGGGTTTTAGTTTGATAGTAGGCCAACTTTTAACACTTATCTACAACCTATCTATTGTAACAAGAAAATATATTTTTGATACAGCCTACAAATGTAAGGAATGAGTCTTCCAAATGTAAATGTAAATGTACCAGTCTTGTATCCTGCCTCTTTTGACCTTTTTCATGAGTGATCAGGTTATGGCAAAAGCATACCTGTCAATTTAGTATCCTTAATACAGTACTTCCAGATCAATTTCAAAAAGAGTGTTTAAACAAAAAACATTTATCTGTTTGAATATATAAAATGTATAAACTCTACTTCCATTGAAACATTGGTTAGAAAGACACTCCAGGTATGATACTTTGTAAGTTGCTTGGTTCTAAGGGTGGTGTAAATGCAGTTCAAAGGGAGAACATTGTTGTTGTTTTTTTACAAGCAAGATTTCCTGTAACTAGCTCCTATTATAATATGACACATTCACATGCATTGCATCATGTGCTTTAGTAGTGTGAGAGCCCACTTCAGTCTTTTATTCCATGTTCTTGGAAATCTCTTAGCTGACCAATGCCCTTCTCTTCATCTATCGCATGACTATGTATCATCAACCAAAGCTCTTATTTCTCAGCCAGTGACTCAGCCTCACTTCTGCTTCCTTCTATGCAAGGCTCACAATGTTTAAAAACATCGGCCTATATTTCCCCACTGTAGAGAGATTATTTTTCACAAGCAGTTTGAGGTACCCTCAGGTCATATATGCAATCAGGTACTGCTGTGTGCACCATGGTTCCCAGAAGCGTAGTACTAATCGCATTAATGCGTTCTCACAGCGACAGCATTACAAGCCTCCTAGATAGAGAGGGACAAAATGTTTGTATGTAATTTCACTTGCGGCACTTTGCCAGCTGCACAGATTTGGTGGTACCAGAATAGTTAATTCGGATTGGAAATAGGTCAGATATAGTCTACTTTTTGAAGACAAAGCAGAAACAAAGAGGAATTGGGCCGAATAATCACCACTCAAAGTTTTTTTTTTACTACAGTCCTGAAACTCTCTAGTATCTTTTTCTCATGTGATTATCAGTGTTTCTACTATAAAAGACTAATAAAAAAAATACACTGTGGCTGAAGTATTGAATGATTACTTTACTGAGTCATGCATGTTCCTAGCACATTCATAGCCTCATGTGTCAGTGCACCTTTGAAAAACCAAAATAAACTCCAACAGATCTGTTGGAGTTTATGTTGAATGGGACAAGTCAAGAAGGCCTTGTCTAATCTTAACACACAAATGGCCTGTGGTGCATGGTTGCTGGGAGATTGTGCAGAGGATTTTGCTCCTGTCATCTCTCATCATCAAATGTTTGCCCTGTACCTAAGACCTCTTATCCAGAAAGGATTTGGGAAGTGATTTTGAAAAACTTGTGTTAAATAAGATCATACCTACAGTGATGGGTACTATCTAAATCAGCATGGTTATCCTCCAGGAGATAACACAATTAATGCTCTGGTAATATCGACACACACCTGGTTGAGGCAATGAAACAACTATCATAAGAGTTTTGCTGCCCAAAATGTCAAACATCTTTGATCGTGTAGATCACAGGAATCATCTTGAACAAATGGACCTCCCCCTGCAATTACTCAATTGGTTATGAAGTTATCTGGCTGGTCAAAAACAAAGAGCAGTTGCAAATGGATTCTTTAGTATCTGGAAAGAAGCAACATCTCAACTCCCACAAAGAGGGGTTATGTCATCATACAGCTCCTTTAATTTTGGGAGCAAGACAGTTCCTGTGGATACAAATGCAAAATATCTGGGCTATCACTGGGAAATCACTTAGTAAAGTGATTTACATTTACGACTAAATGCCATAAATGTAAATGTAAATCACTTTAAACAACAATCTCCATATTAACCAGTCTGTGAGAAAAGATTCCAAACATTTGCTAATCTTTAAGGTGATAAACAGAATACCCCAGGAAGACTTGCTAACAATATATTCAACACAGATGTCTGGAATATGCTGATTGTTATTTTAGGGATGTACAAAAAAAACAAGAGCTTTAGAACGCATCCAAAAAATATCAATTAACATAATGGACGAATCCAACTCTGTTCCTGTTGTTCCCACTGCAGTCAAGATGACAAAAAGCAGCTGTAAACCTCATAAATGACATGTCTGCTCTGACAGCTCCTATGAATGACTTCCTTCCATGGAAAAGAGGAATGATGCTTGGCATGGGCCTAAGGAATCCAAATAAACTGATCTGCATAAGTGCCAATTGCTGGCCACAGCTATTAGAATTTCTAATGCTCAGTTATAAATATTTATGATTATTAAGTTTGTAGTATTTTGTATACTTGTAATTCTTGGATGTCATCAGTTATAGTTTTTTTTGTCTTTAAAGATATGGTTTTATTATATTTTGTCATTTTTATATTTTGCATAGCTTTATAGCTGAAACTTGATTATTAGTAATGATAGTGTATTTTCTAAGCTTCTGCTCAATTCAGTTTTACACCATGATGCAGAGTTAAATAAATAAACAAACTTGAAATAAATAAACTTTAGAAGGACCAACAATGAGCACTCTCCATTGCACATCAGTGGCACAAGTACAGAGAAAGCCAAAACTCATTAGTGTCCACAACACAGAGGATCTCACATGGACTCTCCACACAACCTGCCTACCAAAGAGATCCAGCCCAGTTGCATTTTCACTTCCTGTGGTGTATAAGCAAAAATGCCTTCTACACGGGAATAATTGTGAGTACTCTGACCAGTTCACTCACATTCTGGTATGGAAAATGCATTCACATCACAAGTCCCTACAGTGAATTTTGAGAATGGCTGACAAGATCACTGGCACCTCTACTCTCCATCAACATGACTTAATACATTCCGCACAAGGCAACCAGCACTGTGGAAGATTCCTCCCAGCCCCTCATAGGCTCTTTAGCATCCTGTCATGTAGCAGAAGGTAATAGAACACCAAATCAAACACTTCTGGACTGCAGAAGAGCTTTCAGTTTATTTAACACTACTGTCCCCCCAGCACCCACCTGGACTAACCAAGAGTCCTTCCATCACTAGCAAAACCATCAAGTATCATCCCATCACGCACCCTAAGTGTGTGCACATTTCTTTGTACACCACTGCTCTTTAATCCAGAAAATTATGTTGTGCACTGTTAGGTCATTTGATGTAATGCTTGGTGCATAGCTACAGACACATACCCCTATTCTGATTCTGCTACTGGGAATGTTCCCACAAGCAAGTCTGTTTTGACAAACAGTGAATAGATTTAACCCATATATCCATGCTTAGGGGATTATACATTTTGGGGTGGTTATCTAGGTTCCAGTTTAGTTGGTGTATTTTTACAGTAGGAGCTTGTTTACCTTCCAGACTGCTGAGTCTCTCACAGAACCTGATCAGCTAGGTTGTTCCTATCCTCTTGAGGGGGAAGAGAAGGTGTGATGGGTCTTGTTGCCGACCCACTGAGTCGTCTTCTTCCAACTTAGTCTCAGTATATAGATGATTAATGGTGTCAGTGAGTCCTTTCAAATGGTCTGGCAGTAAAATATAGTGGAGGTGAGCATTCCACCACTGCCTCAGGCTGCTGGGGCACCATGCTAAACAACAGTAACAAATGAAAGCACCAAACAAAAGCAGGTAACAGTTAAAATTTCATATAGCAGTGCATGGCCCCATGTTGGGTGCCACTTAGCAACCTACTGTCTAGAACAGACTATACCAGAATGAGGTACATTACACACCCTATGAGTTTGAGTCCCTGTGCCAGCTGTCTACCACTGAAGGCTGTCCAGAGGCAGTTAGCACAGCAGAAGGTGCAAGCTGACACAATAAAGAGTGCTGAGGGTTAGGAGTTGTATATTCACCTATTTATAAACACCACACATAAGGCCTCTTTTGTCGTTCACCTGATCCCTGTTGTGTGTAATTGTCATGCGTGTCTCGTTTCGTATCGTCAAATTTGCCGGTGTCTGATCCAAGTAGTCTGTGTTAAGACGTGTATGTTTCATTTGTAAATATAACGTATGTTTATGTTCGACGTGCCTCGTCCCCGCATCCTGCTTAACCCTCGTCCGTCACAGGTTAACAGTAGAATGACAGAAAGAAACCCTGCTATGTGAACATATAGCCACATAGACATAAACTGAGCAGATGAGCATAAGTATAAAAATATGCATCTTGTTATCTTTAACAGAGCAACTCTACATACATAACCCAAACATACAAATACCACTAAGTGTGCTTGAGTAAAGAACATTTATATTGAACTACTATCCAACACAACCTACAGCTTTCCCCAAAAGGAGATTCTGATAAGCAAACGAGAATATGGAGAGTTAAACCAAACACAACTGAACCTAATTCCTGTCTGCTTTCCTCTAAGTGTGTGTGCATGTGTTTTGTATATGCAGATGGGTGTTTTATAGCACCATGTTTAGATTCTAGTAAATAGGCCAAACTAGAAATCCCTTACCAAAATTATATTATTATTATTATCATTATTATTATTATTATTAATTACACTTATATAGCATGTGTGAAGGTTGCTAACAGATAAATGGCAATCGACTAGAGGCGATTAAATGGACCATGTAATTAAAAAACAAGAACAAAAAAAATTCATGTAGCACATAATATTTTTTATTATAGTTTTGACAGGAAAAATAAATCTCAGGCCCCAGAGTTCAATACAAATATATTGTGTGAACACACCTATGTGGTCTGAACTAAGATCCAGGCAGCTCCATTTGCTGAAGTCACACTGATAACACAAATGTAACATTTCTTTTTGATTACAAATGTATCAGTAGTACAAAAAAATCCTGACTAAGGATGTTTGTTCCACATGTTAGCGTTAAGGGGAAAAAGCACATAATTAGCTTTAGTTATGTAAGCTAGAAATAGTACATAATTTCACATAAATTATTGAAAAATGCTCAGATGTGGCATGTAATATTTTACCATTGTTCCTGTGAAATTTCTATGTGACTGTCAGCAGCAGTAATGAAAAGAGTGGTGACCAGGATGATAGTAAAAAGCCCAGAGCTAAACAATACTTCCTTTGAATTGTTTAATGCAGTTCTTATACAGTTGTGAAATAAAACCAATAAACATACTAGATTTTATATATTGTAAAAATCTAACAATAATAATAATAATAATAATTATTATTATTATTATTATTATTATTATTATTATTATTATTATTATTATTATTATCAGTCATACTTGTTCAGAAAACATATTTAAATTCAAATTAATATGTCAGGGTTATAATGAATACCCCTATTGGCATCTTTTATATCCCACTTCTGGAGAATAAAGTTGTTGTTTCCTGCATTTAATTGGAAATAGTGTCTTGGAAAATATGCAACAGTAAAACTGACACAAGATTGATCTGGATTGGTTCAGTATGAAGTGAATGGAGTTGTAGTTACTAAATTGCTTCTACTGATTCAAGTGAATCTTTTTTTACTAAAATGTGCAAAGATAATAGATATTGTCATGAGCAAATATACACAAAAGGCATTTAACTGCAGTCCTGGGGAACCATACTGCTCAATTTCAAGTTTTCCCTTTTCCCAGAAGACCGGATTCAACTTGTCAGGCCATTAGCAAGTCCCTCATGTCTTCATTATTTGGATATTTGGACCTTTGGATCTGTGTGTGGGTCCTGGGAGGGGAAAGGGGAAACTATGCAGGGTAATGTTGAGAACCCCAGGCATACAGCATTCAGTGCAGTAGCTAGATTCTGATTAACAAATTAACAATTATCACAGCATGACATTGGGATGTAAACATCTACTCTTGATTAGTCTCATACACCCATGAGTCAAATTTTACTTAACTGAAGCAGAGGGACAAGGAATATGTTCAGTCATGAGCAATTTATTTTGAAGCTTCTTTCTCTGTCAATGTGCTCAAAGTCTGCACTCATTCTGTGTCCATATACTATGAAGTTCTTACTTAGGAAATAATAATGCATTAATTTAGATTACAGTGCCATCTCTGGTCTAGTCACATATAGGCTAAGGAATCATCTAAGAAAATGATCTGCTGTTTGTGGTGACAGTCATATGACTTGTTAAACATGGCACCTGATTCACCAGCAGCCGACGAACATGAGTCTGGAATTTTCTACCCACAAAAGTATAGAATACAGGGTTGACACAGAAGTACAAGTGAGCAATGTTGTGAGTGATATACTGTACGTAAATAAGACTGTCATCACAATTGTCACCACTGTTATGCTCTTTCATTATTAATACCACATTGTATGGGGTCCAGCACATGAAAAATAACACCACAATGACAAAAATAATCTTAACAGTCCTGTGTTTGCCCTTCATCCGGGATAAGATCACCACTACACCAATCCTGATGTAGCAATACAGGGTGACAGCCAATGGGAAGATAAAAAATATCACAAACTGAGGGTAGGTGCCAAGGACCTTGGAGTCACTGGTTTTGCCACAGGTGATCCCCAGAAATAGGTCATCCTCTGTATCGTGACTGAAAAAGGCCTCCAAGCTAGCGATGCCACAGACACTCCAGACAATGGCAGACATGGTGAAGGCATAGCAGCTGTGCCGACGCTTTGTGGCAGCCACAGCATGAACTACAGCCTGGTACCGGTCCAAAGTTATTAGCGTGAGGAAGAGGACTGAGCTGTAGATGCCCAAGAAGTAGGCACCGCCCACCATTTTGCAGGCTACACTGCCAAAGATCCACTCATGGTAATGGTAAACAGCTTGAAACGGAAGACTGAAGATGACAATCAGGTTAGAAGCCACCAGGTTGATGAGGAATATGTTAGTGATGGCTCTGAGATTTTCAAACTTATATAAGATGTACAGTACCAATCCATTGCCTAATATGCTAATGGTGAAGATGGCAGAGTAGAACAGTGGAAGAAAATTTTTACCAAAATTATTAATGTCATCTGTGTTACATGGAGGTGTATAAGTCATTGACGTTTCATTATCAAATTCATAGACCTGAGTTGATGTGTCAGACTTGTATTTTGCCATATTTCAAGCGACCTGTGCAACAGAGTGTTGGTTATAGTACTGTCTGTTATTAGGTTAAATGATGTATTATGCAAAGACAACTATACATACAATTTACAATAGTAAAGACATAGCAATATACTAAATATATACCAAACTAGAAATTAGAGAAAATAAATTTCACTTACCTCAGAGCACTTATCAGAGTCAGCTGTTTTGAGCACAAGGACAAGAATGACTAAAGAAGCATGTCAGACTAGAGTGGAATATCTAGGGTGTGTGAGTTGCTAGCTGAGTTATTTACTCTATCATCCCTTGGTTCCTTTTAATGTCTCCACCTACTTCAAAACTCTAGGAAACACCTCCATCTGAATTTCTCTTGTCTTTTTGTGTCCTTTGAAAGGCTTTTTAAAATAAGATATCTACCAAAACCTAGAAGGCATATAAGGAAAACACACAAACAAAGATGAAAAAAACAAACATTTTGATTAATTATATATTTTAATAATGCTTGCAAGTTGCTTTGAGTGAACTAACTTTACCCTATATCTCACATAACCAGCCTTGCCAGACTAAATCTAAATAAGAATATTAAGATGGTGTAGAAATGACATGCATTTCAAAAACTATGATGATTTTGACCTATACTTTTATAATCTTTGCATATACTTTGGTCACTGTCGTATCATTGTCTATGATCAGTTAGACTAAGTAAAATAATCTGAAAAGTACATAGTTGTTTTGAGGTTATATTTTGCTATTTCAGTGCAAAATACCATAAATCCCAAAGATCTTAATAAGAAAATATTACATGGAATAAATTACATATGTTGAACTTGTAATATATTTCAACTTCTAAAACTACCAAAGTAGTTTTGAGGACCATTTGAAAAAAAAATGAGGACCATTTGAATAATCATTTTGTTAAAAATAGTCAAAAGTCAAAATAATGCATTTTTTTTATAGAATTTATGTCCATCATAGAGGTAGTTCAAGTTCAGAGTTCAAAGAGGTTTTATTGTCATTTCAGCTATATACAAGTACACAACAAAAACGAGACAATGTTCCTCCAGGACCATGGTGCAACACAAAACAATAGTGCAACAGACAACATGCTACACAAGTGCAAACAGTCCACGGGACTGTAGTAGGTAGTGTGACGAATGCTCGAGTGCCGAAGGGCGTGGAGCAGGACACACAGATTCCCATGACTGTGAAATACATTTAGTAACACACAACGTAACTGTGGCACTCACATAACAGTAACGGATAACATGACTTCAGCAATTAACACAGACAACTCACACATAACTGAAGACAATATACACAGGCACAACAGCTAAACAAACATTAACAAGTGCTACACGAGCATGAACATTAACATTGTGCACAGACGCTAACAAACAATGACCAACAGTGAGGGGAGCACTGACAGGGGTTAAATAGCCCAACGAACACTGACGCTTAACCCTGTACAGGTGCGTCCCCTCACGGGGGTGTGGCAGCAAACAAGAGTAAACCCCCCTGCACACAGCAGGCCGTACCACGTGACTTGTGGGGAGGAGCGTCCGGTGACAGAACCCCCTCCCAAGGGGTGCGGATGCTGACATGTCCTCTCCAGGACCACAAGACCCAGGCTGCCATTTACAAATACACAAACAATACGGCTTTGCCTGGTGCCCAACCTACATGAGGCGGGCTAGGAACCGCAAGCCCAGGAGACCCCTTAAAAGGAGGAAGGATGGCAGAATCCCTGCCCCCCTCAGGGCAGTCCGGAGTGCTTCTCGAAATGCTGCGCCTAGACACACACAAAAGGCGCACATTTACACAAACAGAAGCGCCCACACAAAAACACTTCGAGCGCTGTGCTGCAGCGCCTGCTGTCAGCACAGGCGCTGTAAACGTGTCCCCAGCCTCAACGGACACGTGAGGGTGCAGGTCTGCCCCGGTTCCGGCCGTGCTCTTCCCCTGAATAGCCCTCCTTATTCCTGCTGCTTTAGGAGCATCCCAGAGGCGATTTGCCTCCGAGGCTTTGGGCAGACCCCTCCAGTCTCAGTGGCGAGTCCGCTGATGGGAAGGGACTCAGGCTACAGCTCTGCCCTCCGGGGATCCCGCTGGCTCCACACAACCGCCTTCTTTCTGGTTGTTGTGGGGCATATCGGTCCTCCCCGGCCCAGGCCCGATATCTGTAGGCCCCCCCAAGAAATTCCTGGGGGTGTTCCCCTCCACCTCCAGAGTGGACCCGAACACCAGTTGCGGTGGTTGGTCATTCTGTGATGAATGCCCGAGTGCCAATGACTGTGAAATACATTTATTAACATGCAACGTAACTGTGGCACTCACATATAACAGTAATGGATAACATGACTTCTATAATTAACATGGACAACTCACACATAACTGAAGACAGTATACACAGGCACAACAGCTAAACAAACATTAACAAGGGCTACACGAACATGTACATTAACATTATGCACAGATGCTAACAAACAATGACCAACAGTGAGGGGAGCACCAACAGGGGTTTAAATAGCCCAACGAAAATTGACACTTAACCCTGTACAGGTGCGTCCCCTCACGGGGGTGTAGCCACAAACAAGAGTAAACCCCCCTGCAGGTGGCAGGCCATACCACGTGATTTGTGGGGGGGGGAAGAGCGTCCCATCACAGGTAGCTTCCCTCAGGCAGTGCAAATATGTCCAAACATTTTGCTGTGTACATCTAAACATGAAAAATTCAGAAACCAAACAAACCCCATCAATTATTGAATTAAATACACCAGTAATTAATTAGACATAGAATTTAATTAGACATAGAATTCAACACAGGATTATTATGTACATATTACCTAATCTCTAAAAGTAGCCTTTTCAACATTTCCTATTTTATTTATTTTTAAAACTTGAGCGATAACTCCAGTTGCCTGGTGTTTTTATAATAAATACATTTGATAGGCAAGTGATCATAATGTAGTATCTTTAACCATTCTGATAAATTAATTCTAATTGCAATGCCCTCTATTTCAATCAGATTAAAGGGCTACTGGATTTCCTCTGCTCTAATCACTAATGCAGCAGGAGCTGTACTGGACTGCATTTCCAAATTCCTCTCAATGTTACTGCTTTAACAATATTATCCAAGACATACAAATATGTTAATCTAAGATCACTAAAAATATTACTCTATGATCAGTTTTCACAATTCATAATTGTTCTGCTGAATACCACTGAAGGGTATCCTGTGATCCTGCATCGGCACTCTGAGATGCTTGTCATAATGAGTCCATTTTGTGTGTCTGTGTATTTCAGATGTTTGGCCCTTTGCTCTAGTGCTCATTCCTGAGATTGTAGACCTGGTAGCAAATGGATATGTCACATACTCCAGCTGGCCCTGGGTCACCTCGTTTGCCTGGAGTGCCTGGAGAGCCAGATTTCCCCGGCATTCCAGGAGGACCCTGCAGGCCAATTCCATCAATCCCGTGTGGGCCTTGGATGCCTGTAGTCGAGACAGAATGTGTCAGATCTAAGACATGATCAATTTGAGATTTTTTGTTGTTGTAGCTTTTTTTACATTAAATATTGGTAGCAATACATTTCATTATGCTTCAAATATCATTTGCACAGGCCAAGTCATTAAAAAAACAAAACGAAAGTTTGAATATTGTCAATTAATTTTCTAAGCAAAACTTTTTAATAAGATGCTGATCTCTCACCTGGTTGTCCAGTGGGCCCAGGCTGCCCTAGCCTGCCTTCCCCTTTGTGACCTTTGAACCCTCTTGGACCCATGTCCCCTATTGAGAGTTACACTTAATTTGCACAAACAGTATATGCACAGTTTACAATTTTTCACCACAAGCTTTTAATCCTTTTTTGTCAGATATAGTATGGCTCTGTTACCTTTGACCCCTGAAGGCCCCCGCAAGCCCATTGACCCTGGGTAACCCTGAGAGCCTGGTCTGCCTGGGTATCCTAGGGAACCTGTGGAGCCTTTTGGCCCTGGGGCTCCAGGTTGTCCTGGGGGCCCTTTTACTGTCTCACAAGGCTCACAGCTTTGAGGAGTCATTGTTTGCAGAAGCTGGGGTAGCTGATCTAAATGAAGTGGGTACAAAAACAACAATATTGAGCACATGTGGGTCAAACTTCATAAGAATTGTTTGTATGAAATCATATTGCTTATTCTGAGAAAAGTCCAGGGAAGGCATGATTTCAATGAGACTAAAAAACTTTACCATCAGACATGTCTAATCAGCTCTGAGTCTAAGAGGAACTGGTTTTCTCACATCATCATTTCACATTGCTGATTATCTATAGAAGCCAGCACCTTCCCTTTGACATCTCTACAGATGTTGCGACATAGACTATGACACTGTATAGTTACTAGTTACTGTTATTACTTACTAGCCCTGTGTGAGCTTCTGAACTTCACTGAAGTTACTCACATCTCAGTATGTCTAAACAGTTTTTTCAGGTATTCATCAGAAGGAGACTTCCCCTGCAATACATTGGGCACTTCTTCAAAATTTGAATTCTCTGAATTCTATTCTATAACACTAAGTAACAGCATTTTTGTTCCCGGCATCTATGTGATATATTCCAATTTCTAATGTGTAAAATATTAATATATCTTAATATCTAATATCTTGTTATACTGTCCTTGGTAATACAGTTCAAAATCCAGTATATCCTAGTGAAAGTGCTCACCTTGCGCCTTTGAGTAAGCTCCCATGTTTTCCATTTATCCAGATGAGCATCAAGGATATGGACTCTGCAGGGACATGCTGCAGCGCATTCTGCCTTAGTTTTTAATTAGAGTCTTAACCAGCACCACATAGTTTTCAGCCTTGTGATTGTCCAGGAAGCCACAAGCCACTGTGTCGAAACTATACGAAGCTGCTTTTCAGAGAAACAGGATGTTTCAGACAGAGGTCAATTCATCCTCATGCATTACTGCGGGAGTTATATACCATGAGAAGGCTTGCTGATCAGTTTGTTGAAGGCCTTCAGTGCATCCAAATTAAGTATTTGTAATTTCCAGTGGCAAGGCATTTTAATACTAATGGACATTGCATTAATTTATTTTAATACCAATGGACATTGCATTAACTGTTTGTATTCCCAGTTGCAATGGCAGTAATGAAATTAGGAAACTCAAAATAAAAGAACTGAACTATACTCTTGGAACTTTAGAACCCCATTGAATGAATGTTATGATTTGAACATCTACTTCTTCTACTAATTTAGAAACGCTTTGCACAGCTGATGACCTCTGTCAGAAACATATGTCTCTCCCTCCTTCTCGTTCTCTAAAAAATTCCTTAACTCAGGCATTCTTCACCACCTTCTGGGGTGTATCCCACTTTGACCTTGGAAATTCCAGCCTGTATTCAGCACAGATGTTTTTGTATACTATGCCAGCCACTTGGTTATGGCATTCTATTTCCACTCTGCCTGCTAGCATCTTGTTATGTGCTGTTATGTGCTGGATTGTCTCAGGGGCACAGCCTATATCTGGGGTCTTGCCTGGTGTGGTAGATCACAGTCTATATTGATCTTGTATTCAGAGCTTGTTCTTGTTTTGCCATGATTAGTGCTGTCTTTCAACCCAGTCATTTTCATCCATTGGTAGAATTATTCTATATCAGCCACTTCCACTACTTGCCCATGGTACATACCATGGAGAGTTTTATCCTCCCATGTTGGTTCCAGCTCCTCCTCATTCCCATTCTCTTCAGGTGTCTGCTGTACTTATTGAGTTACTCACTAAGCATTTCATCACTTGATGACCTTCCTGATGTAATCCCTGAACTTGATTGCTTCATCCTGAACAGTGGCTTTAATGCTAACTAGTCCCTTTGGCCCCCTAAAGCTGAGCTTGGACCTGAACTAAAATTCCTTTATTTTAAAAGCAACAGTAAGTCATTTTCACCACCAAAAATATTTGAGTGATGATTATTTTTTATATTTTTCTATAAAGTGCAGCTCACACAAGACAAAGACTTAATTTGCTTTGAAGTCCTCAAATAAACCACTTTATGTTCCATAGAACAAGTCTCCCACACAGAGGCAGACGTTTAAAACTTTAGTACAAAATCTCTCACACATCCAGCCCACTGGGTGTCAGTATTAATGACTGTTTCATAATGTGAAGAAGAATCCTTGGGAAAATGACTTATTGCTCCTTTAAGTATTTTAATTTCTTTGACTTTTGATGAATACATTCAAAACACTATCCATGATAAATCTTAGAAAATATTACTAACTTAAAACAGAGTTTCAAGTGTTAACTTCTGATAAGGTTGTATTACCTTCTGATAACTCAGTTTACATGCTTTTTTCCCGTACGAAGAATTTTGCTGTGGATACACTAGTAAAATTACCATACATTTTGAATCAGAAGCGAGGCAATATTCTGCCAGTTGAATTGTCGGTAGACTCACAGGTTTCCCAGGATAGCCTGGAACACCAGGTTGTCCTTGTAAGCCATCTTGCCCAGGAGAGCCGCGAGACCCAGCTGATCCTGTTGGTTCTGTATCACCTTTGTTCCCTTGAGGACCTCTAGCCCCTGGTTCTCCCAAAATACCTTTCTAAACAGGAGAGAAGAGCCACAGTGATATAAACAATGAAGCACAGATTTAAAGAATCATTGAATGTAAAACATGGATGGGGAAACTCCTGAGAAGCCACACTGCTGATCTGCCTCTATTACACTTATTTGTCTCTCTGACTGTTTTCTACCTGATTCATCCCACCAACTAATTATCTCATTATGATGTTCTTGATAAAGTGAAATATGCCAGAAAAACTGCAAGGAAAACACTGAACTGTGTAATGCTGTGTCCCACCAGGACCAAAATTTCATGTGTTCTGTACGTCCTCTTGAAGCATGAGTGCGAGTGATTGAATGGCCCCTTCCACCCTGCCTACACTCCAGCTGAAGTAAACCCACCTCAATCACTGTCAACCTGTCCAGTATAAATGCCCTGTGGACACAACTTTGAATTGCTTCACTCTTTTTAGTTTCTTTGTCAGGAAGGGACAATCTTGCTTCCTTTGTAAAATGAGGCAGAATAGATTAAATGTAATGCAGGCATCTAATTGTACAAACCTCTCCTTTGCATCCCCTGGGTCCAGCTTCACCCTGGCAAGGGAAGAAGGAATGAAGGGAATAGATACCTGTTAAACTAAATTAATATCACAGAGTAAAATTTATCTTATTACAAAACTGGCCTTCCTGCTCTTGGTAAGAGGAGGAGAGAGAAAGAACTAGAGGTACCATAATGAAATATAAGAAAGCTGTGTACAAGAGTCACATGTACCAGGTCACTACAACTCAATTCTTTAAAAGTGAATACAATTCCTAATGTGAACTGCTCATAATATCCGAGTTTAGATTCTAGAGTAATCTAGGCAATGAATCTATGTTACTAAGAAGTCGTGTGTAAAATGTCCTGCAGTACAACAATATGTACAATGTTGATTGTGGCCAATGTATAATTGGTTGTTTGTCAGTGGTTATGTAATAAAGGTTATAAGGTAATTGTATATCATGTTAAAACAATAGTCTTTCCATTTTTTCCACACTATTGTAGTTTGTTGTATCAGCAATGCTGGGAAAACCACATGCCATGTGCTGCCACCTGGTGATCAGATGGTTTATGTGCACATACTGATAGGCCAGGCACCCCAGGTGCTCCCTCACTGCCTCTTTCACCCTGAAAAAGGATGAAGGCTGGTTTCTGTTAGGGGGTCTTAGATGCTGAAAGGTTATCATTAGCATTTAATGCCTAAAAGCAACCTGAGGCTCAGAGTAACCTTTAGGAGAACATGCTGCCTGAGTTTAGCTGGAACAGACCGTGCAGATTTAGGTACTGAAAGCCATAGAAACTGTTGCACTATGAAACAACAAATAATTTTTGTGGCAGCTCTGGTCGTTTGGTTTCCGTATGGTATTTTTTATTAATATTCAAATGAAGTAGATTATCTTATCTCCGCAAAAACAACAAACACATATTAACAGTTCTATGTCCAGTAAAGAGTGCATACATCCTACTCACTTTTATCACTTTAAAGTGACTAGCAGAAGTAAGGTTCAAAATAAACAGATGAGTGTCTATACCTGAGTGCCTTTTGGACCAGGTTCTCCTATTGCCCCTGTGATACCAAATTACAAACTGTATACAATACAGTTGGGTCAAGCGAAACTATTGACATCAGCCTGGCTGAAATTTTCACACCTATCACTGTTGACATGTTTAAACACTTAACTCCTATTTATATGTAAGTTTAATTTTGTATTTTATTAGAAACACATATATTTATGTCTGAGAATAGTACTGCAACTATAAAGCTAATTACATAGCTAATAGATATCAGGTTTGGCCATTTCTCTTAGACTGCTTTTTTGATTATTTATGTCCTTTAAATCCAGGAAAACCCAGTGCACCTTGTAATCCAGGAAAGCCTGGTTCACCCTGTGGGCCCTGAGACCATTATGACACATCTGATCTTTAACTAAATGCCATGACCATGAAATCATGCAACAAACAAAGCTCCAAAGCTGGCTCTTGTAAAGAAAAAGATCTATATAAAACTCACATTTTGCTCTGGTGCACCTGGAAGACCAGCCTCCCCAGTTTCTCCTGGACTACCCTTCACAAAAGTAAACAGGATTCACCAAATTGTACAAACACACCCCCACACTTGGCCATTGGACAAACACTGAACACTAGATAATGAAGTCTCTATATAACTATAACAATCCTGAATAGAGAAAGTCAGTGCATTAGCATAATTGCAACAGGCAATTTTTAATACTAACCTTGGGGCCAATTTGTCCATCTGCTCCAGTGTGACCTGGGGGTCCCTGAATGCCCCAAAGGATTAAAACAGACACTGTTTAACTACTGTGGTCATTGGTGATCACATGGTCTGCCCACTTTAGGCACTATCACTTTACCATAGTTCTGGGAAAAATTATGACTGTGGTATTAAACAAAACAGCAATCAGGTACAACAAAATCATATAAAGTTACTTTATTTCTGATTTAAATTACTTACTGCAATAATTTTTTTCAGCTAGTAACAGCATTTTTTTGTAGCAGTTCCCTAGCACTAGAAAATGGTATCGTTGTTTTAGCATCACAATGCTACATAAATAAGAAGTGCCAGCTACTCTTACAATACAGTGCACATATGGTGAAATGCTTTCCTGAGCATCAAACGTGACAGCTACATTAAGCAGAGAACTAATTGGATTCAGCTTGATTTTGGTGTGAATATAAATACGGATTTTCCTAAAACTGTTGGTTGTAGTAACAATACCATTTGAAAAACAGCTTTGAAGAAATTATTTAAAATTGCACAGTTGTTATGCAGCTGGTTCCTTTCTTATCAGTAAATCTTGTGCTGTTCAATTTACAGAAAATGTAAAATTAATTTTTTTAAAAACATTAGTTTGATAGGCATTAATCAAGGGAATAATACAGTGCTGTGTTAGTTATTTAATCTCATCTCATCTCATCTCATCTTACTCTCTCCAAAATGTCTATAATACCTAGACCTTTGTGAAGACATAATTAAATATTTTACCTTGTATCCATATTTACATATCTGAAAAGAGGCCACATTATAATTTAAATAACATTTAGATTAATATAAAAATATTAAATCAATTAAATTGTTATTGTAGAAAAAATGACTTTTTTGTAGCGTTTTTAAAAACATATTTTTGAAAGCTTCATAATCCAAAATAGAATGTAGTGTTCCTGATGACCTCTGGGTCACCTAATCATTACAGTGACATTACATTCTGCCACTTTCACCCTGAAACCTTTGAATTCTGGTCTCTGATTTGTTGCTTTGGTGGCTGTATTTGTAGTCATTACTGAGCTGGCAATCCCTGATCATAAGGAGGAAGCAACATAGAATGCTATTAAATTTGAGGGTTTGGACAGGTTTGTTTGTAAAGCACTTTGGCTTGTACAAGAAAATTTGACATTTTCATGGGTGTGTTTTAATTCATACTTATTGATAAATTGGATATTAAAATTGTATTTTTTTTCCCTTTTTTATATTTCATATTTTCCTGTTTATACTAGTCCCATAGCAAATTAGGCTTTGGTGTTGTGTAGGGTTCATATCCTGTTCAGGTGAAGGTTTAAATGAAATACATGTGTAGTAAATACATATTGTATATGTGTATAAGCAAGTACAAGCAAGTATGGCTGTAGTATGGCTGAAGATCAAACTGTAATACCAGAAGATGGTGGTAATAAAGTAACTGAAAAACTTTGCAGAACCACTGCCCACTGCAATATTCCACCCCCACCAACAGAGGTCAGACAACTATTGATTCTTTGAGTGTTTCTTGGTGTATATTTTAGACATGCTGAGGCACTATCATTGCTTACCAGCTTCTGTTACAAATCCCATTGATCATTTTGTGATTAAACTCTGGCTATGTCCAAATTGCTCATCCCTGCCTTGTTTTGTTATAGCTGAACTGATGACTGTATCTTAAGGTGACTGGAAGAAATTTCAATCTGATTTCTCTCACGTTTTAACGGGTCAATTGTCACAAATGGAAGACAAGGTAAAGAGCTGAACTTGGAGTGCTCAGAATAAATGTTCACTTACTGGAGGTCCTCTAGGTTCAGGAGTTCCTTTCTGTCCAGGTGGTCCCTTGGCCCCCTAAGCTCCGGAGACAAATCCAATATTAATAACATTGTATTGTGGCTACAACAACTGGCAAGGAACTGCATGCACTTACATGTTTTCATTACATGCTTACATGCGCAATATTTAATATTTGAGAAAAAAATGCTCTATGAAAATCAATAAGAGGTTTATGATAATACACAGCCTTTCTGTATTCTTCACCTAAACAGCCTTTCAGCAAAACCAGCAAGTAATAGTAAGAAATGAGTCATGAATTTTTTTTTTTTTTTAAACTGAAGTGCATGAAGTGCAAGAGGCCTTACCTGAGGTCCTTCTGGCCCCACTTCACCAGGAAGTCCATAAATACCCTGAATACAAAAGGGCAAATCCACCTTACTGTACTGCTCAGATACATGCCAACACTTTGAGTGCCAGGTGATAGTGCACACTATAAGGAAGAAACCCCATGGGTACCTATCATTAATCATGATTCTTTTCTCTAGTTTCAGCTACCTCATCATTACTGCAATGGTACCAATTAAATTCCAATTTCTGGTTAAGTCATTAAACAGATGATATTGCCAAGAACAATGACAGGATCAGAGACAGGTACATAGATTATATAAGATAAATAAGTCTGAGGTCCATACACTGCCTGCTTGTACTACAGGACACTGCACAGGTTTAACAGAGATACCATGTCTCCTCTGCTTCCTGTAGAAGTCCATAACACACATCTTACAGACTATACATATAACTACATACACATGTAGGATAGCAATTAACTGTTAAAACTGTTTAAGAAAAAGTACTTCTCTTCTAATGGCACCACAGATAGATTTTACACCTCGCCAAATCATATGTTTTTGTTGCTAAAGATACAAAAGACCCTTTAAAATGCACAAAGGAGAAATCAGTTATATTATTAAAATAACATGAAAGCAAACACTAAAAATACAAACAATTAAAAACAGATCAAAAAGGAGGATTTGAAGACTTGAATCACTGGCAGTACTAAATGAAGTATGAAACACAGTCGTTAGCACTTTAATGCTTCTACCCTGCCACAGACTGCACAGCTGCCTCACCCTGTCTGATACCCTGATGAAATGGGAGGATAAACACTTTTTTATAGAGAAATATATAGCTTTATGTTACACTATGAGGCGTGATGGCTTTATAGTTCGTTTTTAAGAGAGGCACTTCCAGGCAGGTCCTGCATCCCACCAATGTAAAACATGCAGATCTTATCAGCACACGCATTTGGCAGCCCAAAGAACCACAGACAGTAGTAAACAATCTACTGTCATTTTACTGAAATGGAGAATAACAATTCTTACAGCAGCACTCACAAGCATGCAGCCCAGATACATGGAACCCTCTCCACCCATATCAGCAATGCTTCTGACATGGGGTTAATTAAGCACCTCAAGCTCAAGCTTCCTCGGTGCTGTGAGACACAGAGCAGCACGGTGGGAACATCAAGGGCCCCAATCTCACTTGCTGGGGCTTCTGAGATGAGAGCAGGGAGTGATGGATTGGGGAACAGGTGCGGCACTTTGAAGTGATGCTTCCTGCATAAGATCTGGGTTAATGATTCATTTGATGGTGAGAGAAGTGCATGCAGCCCTCTAAAAGGTTATTCCATGGGAGGGATAACACTGAATCAAACAGCAAAGGTGATGAGATCTCTAGAGAGAGTAAGACTGTAACACACTGTGGAAGTGTGATAGTGAGAAGTAGATTAAGGCCATAAATGTAATTACGCGACAGAAATGAAAGTCATCACATCTGAAGAGTAAAGTGAGTCTTATAGTAACCATATCTGCTCATATTCATATCATTACCAATATATGGAGCTGCAACTTAGTGATCATGCAAACCTCAGCACCTTTTGTTATGAAGGAAGAGAATAAAGAAGAAATAACTGGCAATAATGGGATTTTTATTGTTATTATTTTAATTACTATATAATGATTAAACCAAAAATACATTAAAGACATGTCCAACATACGTATGCTGACCAAGCAAAATTAGTTACAATATTACATGCTTTTAAATACATGTGCATGCACCTCACCCAATTTAATTTTCCATTTGGGAAAGCAACTTTAGAAACCTTTAGTGCCTCCACTTTAGTCTTTAGTCATAATTGCTAAAATGTCCAAGGACTCAACAAAACTCAAAGTACCATTTGCAGGTCTATGTGTATTTGTCATGTGTATAGAATGTTTTGACAACTCATGGTCTTGAAGTACCATTGAGTAAAATACCAACATTTGAGAGTAAGGAGATTGGAAGGTAAGATATTCCATATGTTGACATGGTGGCTCCATCATGGATGTTCAGAGAGGTTTGCTTGTTATGGGATACATGATGGCAGTGCAGAGTGCTCTGAGGATTTTAACACACAATTGTGGCAAGGCCCCTGGCTGGGACTGCCCTAGCTGTATGCTTATTTTAAGGTTTGATTTTGAATGTTTTCTTCCTTCACAAGTTTATGTAACACTGTAAAGAAGTGGTCCATTTTTCAAAAAGCTCTATTACCATGAATGTGCATTGGAAAGGTCTAATTATTTAAGTGATTAATTAATTAGGTACTTTCAAGTAGAATGTATAAATAAAAGTAGCAGTTGCAATTGCCAAGCCATATAAGATAGGTAAAATAACATTTCCTTGAATATAAAATACAGTATTCCATTAACATTACCCCGCTGATCCAAGAAAGAAAGATTTTTTTCTTTAGTAGTGAATAGACCAACTTAGCAACAGAGTGCATTTGTTTATTTCATTTATCTTCTATCTGGCACCAGATGTTAGCATTTTCTTGTGCTCACCCATTCAGTAAATATGCAATGATGAAAAGGTGTGCATGCATCTGAATATACCTGTACATCTCCAAATTGCTATCACTTACACAGGAAGAAAAACAACTTACTGGCACTCCTTGTGGTCCATCTGTGCCTGGCAACCCAGTGTCTCCTTTATCACCCTGTTAAAAACAAGGCAGGAATGTTTATTAATTATTATTTATACTGAGTCCCATACAATACTTTTACTAAAGAGTCTAACATAGTAGTGGAAAGGGAATATAGCAGCACAAATTAATCATGTCAACACCTCAAATATGAATGAGAATGTAATTTCTCCTCGATTAGGTATTTAGAAGATAACTTTCCTTTAGCATGAAGATTAGCAAGTTCATCTGCAAAACAGTGTAATCAAGCAATTTAAAGTTATACAGTTAAGTGTGTTTTCACAGTACAATCAAAAGTAAAGGATAGTATGAAGGTGTTTAAGTTACAGAAAATTAGTTGGGTTTTTTTGAAAAGTGCTTAACTGGACATCTAAAACCAGTCCAATGTGATTTGAGGCTGCTATGACAAAGCAATAAAGAAATCAGTCAAACATTTATAAGCAATAAATACCGTCGAGACAGTACACTGGGGTTGTAACACAGGCTAAAGGCTTTCTGTGAAACAGATGGAGATGAGTCAGGAAGCAAGTGCTGAGCATTGTTGATTAAGGGTGAATCCACAATCAGAAGCCATATACTGGTCCAAGAATATTTTAACAATGGAAAGCACGGAAACTAGGAAGGAGCTTACAACAACAGACAACAAATACAGGAAAAGGCGGAGGATGATTACAGGGAAACTGATCACAGGTGGACACAAGGAAGGACAGAGATACACAAATCACCAGACAAGGTGCTCAAAATCGAAACACAAACAAAAACACAATTATGTTACTTGGCAATACATGGGAACAACAGTGCCCAAGGAGGAAAACCATGAAACTCGTTTGTTATTACAAACAAAATATCACTAGCAAATGATAGTAAACATTACAGTAAACTCTTCCTACTCACTTTTGAATTATGCAAAAAATGCAACATAAAACATCCAGTATACATGCTGCATACTAACTAATCCAAGAATCCTAGATTGACAATTTAAAGCATAATGTTGGCCAAATGTAGTGATACAATTTCCTGTAGAGTTCTGACAATGAATTGCTTTATCTCAGAAAATGGTACAGGTTTCTGGGCTGCCTCATGAACAACTGAGTTGTAACAGTAACATGCATAATATTGTTTGATAACACTGCCTATCCCTTTTTTAATCATGAATATTAGGGTCATTTTCTATATGAACTTCAGCAGAAAGCCTTTCTTTGCTATGAAATCAAATTGTTTATGCATTTATGTTGATGAAATTGCAGAAGTGGTTACAAAGTGGGAGTCAGTTCCTGTGAATTGATCTACCTGTAATTATTTGTACCTTCACTGATTTTGGCAGACATTATTATGGCATTAAAGTCACACTGCTGTTATATTACAAATACATCTTAATAAGGAGAGCTCAGTGAAAGTCTAGCCTAGTTTTTCTACAGACTGACACAAAAAGTAGGTCAAGCTTTAAAAACACTATCACTTTTAATGCAGTAATACATAATATACAATAAAACAGCAACAGTATAGAATAAAGGTAACATGTTTAAACATGTTATTGACATATTTTAAGATAGTTAACATATATCAGTGAGTAAGTGAAATTTGTACTTCTAAATCCAGTTGCTTACATGTTTATAACATATCTAGCAGTGTGTCATTTTGATAAACATTATGTAATGTTCCAATTTCTTTTTAATTATGCACAGAGGGGTTGTGGGATCTAAAGGTCAAACATGTCATTTCTTCATTTAAAATGTATTTTAAAAATGAGTTTCATGCAAATTGAACAAGAAGCTCTGTGTGCTACAGTGACAAAAGAAAATGAAAATTGGATAGTACAACAATCCAGCAACTTTTCTGCTTGAACTGTAAAAGGACCTAGTTTTCTGACAGCTGTGTGTATGCAATGCTATATAGGGGAATAATTCTTCATGCTTAATATGAGGCCTTACAGGCATCTTCTGTGGTATTATGGTTTTTTAACTGCCTTGTAATCCAATGAAAAGGGAGGTTTCAGCCCATTATTTGCAATTGGAGGTTATCTGTTCCACTATATTATTCTATGTTAGAAGCTGCACTTAAACCACGTCACTGTAAAATCCTTTGAAAGAGCTTTTTTTAAAGACCTTTAAATATTTTTGTCTATTTTGTCTATTGTTTATTCATTCTTCTTTCTGAGGTCATCAAAGGACATCTAAATGAACTGGTATGTAATTTAAGATTAAAAACATGAAAAGATTTTCTCAATTTTGTAAATGTAAAATCAAAGAGAAAGAAGTATTTGAAAAAGAAAAAAATTGAAAAAGAAGAAACACTGCAAAAAAACTTTACAAATGTAAGAGTCATGGCAACAACTTTGATAAGATTCATCCGTTAATGCTCACTGGTTTCATTATAAAATATGCAGACATTACATTTATCTGACATTTTTTATCCAAAACAACTTTGATAAATATGAGGATTAAGGGCATTGCTCAGGGGCCCAACATTGCCAACAGGGCTTGAACTGGCAATCTTCTGATTATCAGACAAAGAGCGTAACCACTGACCTAACACTGCCCATTCTATTGTGTCTGTTAAAGTCTGTGGAAGAGAAACAGACTTTGGTAAATGATTCAGCCACTAATAAGTGAAAAAGAACAAAGTAACTAACAAGTATTTGAACAAATAAGATGATGATGAGAATCCAAACAAATAGGAATGTCTTAAAGCAAATGAAAAAAGCAGAGCCTTAAAATAACTGAGGGGTGAATTTGAAAGTTGGATAAAGATTGAAAGAAGACAGGTAGAGACGGTGGAGAGAAGTGCAGGGTGAAACGTGATGGGAAAGATAAATATAGTCAGATATGATATGAGGGTAACATGATGGAGAGATAAAGAGGAAGGGGAGGAAAAACAAAGAGTGGGTTTTTTTTTCTTAGACTACAAAGATACAGAATCAGATGAACGGATATGAAATTAGAGACAACTGTAAATATATGGTTTACAAGCCAAGGCAGCTGTGAAAACAAGAGCATGCAGGTATTTGTAAGTTTATAAGTTTATAAGCCCAAATTTAGAGTAGAAGACAAATTACTGTTGCTGTTCTATAGAGTGTGTCATTCTTATCATCATGAGTCAGCAGCTGTGGTTTCACATGATATTTCATATTCCTAACAACTGAATTAGCATGTCTATATTTTTTAATTATCATGTCTATCAATAGGGGCTTCTACTGGAGAGGCCCCCAATTGCTTTTATTACCTATCCTTTACATATGTAATCTAAAAGTTCAATAAAGTGTTATGAACATCTACTTACAAACTTCATATATTATTAACAAACTCAAACAAAGTGTCTACTCCAGACCCAACAGACTATTTCTATTGCATATTGCTATTTTAACCAGAAAGGAATGAGGGACTGATATTCTTGTCCTTATGCTGAAAGGCCCCCGTTTCAGCATTTTTGGATCTCATTTTTATTGCCTTCACATAGTGGTATGTGGGAGTACACAGGACCAAAGAAATTTTTAATGTGTGTCCAATACTTCACACACAAAAAGAAAAGGCTTGTACTTGTGATATTTTATAAGATGAAAGTCTTCTATTCATCTGAGATTTACTCTTACTAACAAGAATAGAGTGAACTTCCTGAGAACAATAAAAAGGGTCTTGAAATCTTTTTAAAGAGGCTTGAAATATTTTAACAGTTAGCAAGCACACAGCAAAGCCACAAATAATATTTACCTCCATTTAGAAATTCAACAAAACTAAGAAAACTGCCCCACTATAGTGAACTGTTCCATTGAAATTCCTCCTACAACAGCATTTGTCCTTGCCAAGAACAACCTGCGCCAAAGTAAAGTACCCAAAGGACTACACAGGTTAATTATTTAAAAACCATTTGTTGAGGATTTGGCCATGTTCCTCTGCACCTGACACTGTTTGTGCATGAACCAGAAGCATTTATTTATGAAAGCTGAAGAAAAAATATGCTCCAAATCAACATGCTGTAAAGGGGAGCCAGCAAGACTCTGGATCAAATCCAGACAACAGTTTTAGCATGCCACCACGTTTTAACAAACTGTCATGCCTAACCATATGCACTACAGCCTGAATAGAATGCTACAATTTGCCCAGAGCCCAGAAGTATATGAGCCCTAGGTAGGGCTGGGCAGTCGAAAAAACTGCCATGAACAGCAGTAAGACCTGTTTTTCAAAGAAAATGATCCCATATACAAGTCCCCTGGATAGTTAGCCAAACACATGCTTTTTGTAGATGCATGTTTTCAGTGGCTTGAACTCAGAGCTTAGGTGTTACTGTTAATCCAAAAAAAAATGAAATATATTTTTGAAGGCTTCTGTGACTTGTTCTCTTTAATTACTATTCTTATATAATGCCTTTTACTATTTTTTAATGATTTAGTGAATAATCATGGTGTGTTTTACTGAAACTGTACACACTCTACACAGAATATTTTAATTTATGTCTAGTTAGTTATACTAATCAAAAAACAATAACTGCTGTGCATCCCACTGCCCAGATAATTAAGTAAATAAATACTAAATTATTTTTGTAGAAGTAATTGAAGCTAACTCCCAGTAATACTGAACAAATGTATAAACTGCAAATGCATAAACTACTAATATACTAATTAGTAGTTACTAATACTAATTAACTAATGCATAAACTTTATGTATACAGGACTAGTGCATGCCATCACCTTTGCTCACAGTGATCAAATGATATGGGTTGTATTGATCTAACACACCTCCAAGTGAAATAATTTTTTACAAAGCTGTGTGTTATGTTCATGTTCCTGCTAAGAAAACCATGTTTTAATAAACACATTGCCAACAAGAACATGGCCTCTATGTTTCATCCTACTGAATTCATCCAGTTCAAGCACAGCTCAGCTATGATCAAACAAGACAGAATTACTACTTTGGCCATGAAGTTATAATACTACAAAGTCTTCCAGTGAGCCTCACTGGGCAGTGTGCACTTCCTCACTACAAACAAAACAGAGTCATCTATGGTAAGTAGGAAAATGATCAATGTTCTTTACTATACATTTGTTATTATATATTAGCTTTGTTGAATTAGTTCTTAAATGATTTGAAGGGACGTACGTAAAGTACATTTTACATTGCTTGCATAGAAATCAGTGGTCTCACTGTTTCATCTGTTAATTTAATAAAGATTTGTCTGCTTCAATTTAGATGGCTTCTCTCCATATAAAATGACAAGCTATCCTTAGGTAATATCCTGTTTTTTCCATGCAAAAATAGTCATTATTGCCATGGTAATTGGGAGTTTAATTCAAATACGTAAACTAAGCAGAAACAGCTCTGTCTTTGAAATACAGCCTGACTCCTGTAAATCATTATCCACTGCAATGTACTTTATTTATTGTTTTTGTGTAGCCAAAGATTACCATGGGAATACTCCAAGGTTGGTAAGCTTGGAACTCAGAGCTGGTTGAGTTACGCTGGAGATAATATAATGAACGTAGACTGCACTCAGAGACATTGATTGTTCATAAGTGGAAGAAATTAAAAATGAAAATCTAGCAAATTAAAACCCTGTGGGTAATTGTATCCCAATTCAAATATGAAAAGGGAGGGCATAGTGTGATCATTAATGCCTTTAAACACCTGATCCAGCTCATAAAGGGCCTGATAATTAGCTGGTGACTTAAATCATGTATATCAGAGCATAGAAAGCATTAAACAGTGCAGATTCATCCCAGGTCTGCCATCTGATGTAAAGTGTTTGTGTACAGTGGGTGAGAACATATGACTGTTTAGTCTTACTACTCACTCTCAGCCATGGCAAGCATGTGTTTTGCATTAGTAACTCAAAGTGTGAGTGCCTTCAAAATGGGAGCAGCAGCTGTCTACCCACATTCTGAGATACACTCCACTCTACATCACAGGTCCAAACCTGAACACTTCCAACTATCATTTTAATAACAGGAAAACTACCTAAATTGCTTAGTCAAGTTACATTGCATAGACATAACCACGTTTCCAAGGACTTTTGAAGCCAAGTCTTTGTGGGTGTCTTGACCACAGAGAGGAATAATTAGAGAAACTTTCACATGCTTTTTTTGCTGAGGGGTTTTTTCAGCGAATATGGCTAATTTTACAGCAATCATTGTAGCCTCTTGGTGACTAAAACAGATCTTTTTCCGAAAATGCATAGATTAGTAAAGCACCAAAACAGTTAAATAAAGGTCAATGCATAATACCATTTCACTTTGCAAAATCTCAGGACGTGAACTGAATTGTAGCACGCCTTGTTTGATATTAATGACTGTGAAATTACGAGCCCAAGAGAGCAAAACAATGACATGTGGAATGTGGTCCTCAACAAGTGAAGTAAATCAGGCCTGTGAACACAATTCACATGCATCACCATGACAAAGTTTATGCCCTCCTCGCCACCCCACAGCATTTTTAAAGGGGACTGACCTTTGGTCCGACTGGGCCAACTCTTCCCATAATACCAGGTATCCCTGGATCCCCTTGTGGATAAGAAATCCAGGACTTTAAGGAGATAAAGTAGGACAAGGCAACACAAGAACAAAATTCCACTCTTAAATGAGCCAAAGGAAACACAATTACACAAATTAGTCCCCTAAGGACACTGAATGAACTAGGGAGAATGGGAGTCTGTTGGGAAAGGAAATCTACTATATTACTATCACACAGACAAGAGTCCACATCAGGTGACCCAATGAAAGTTAGCATATTACTTCTGTGTCTTGTGTGTTAAGGATATGAAAAAAACTAATTTGAGGGGACATGAAGGGGACATGTTTTTGAGCCATTGTGTTGAATTAGATATGTGAAATGAGACACAACATTCAGTTTACAGGGATTCATTTTATCTGGCATTTCTTAGGGCCAGCCATGTGTAAGTCTGTTTGGCATATTGCATTCACATGGTTGGTTCAGGGCAGCTGGGATAGCTGTGAAACGTGCAGTGACAGCAGAGCATGCTAGGGATCACAAATTCAAGCTTCCACCCAAAGAACTTTTAAAGGAATTACTGTGTGCCATGTCATGTGCAATTGCATAGTTGTGAACATCAGGCTTGCTTACCTTTGAGCCAGGCACTCCAGGGAGTCCTTGTTCACCCTTCTCACCTTGAGGTCACTATTGAGAAGATGTTTTTTTTTTTAAATCAGTGCATTGTTTGGACACGGGTGATGCTAAAGGTACCAGAAAAGCCCATCCTTTTATAATTGTACTTAATGTTAGATCAAATCCATGGCTTGTGTTTTTCCCAGGGTCTTCCAGCAGCCTCCTTGTTTGGCCACACTGAATTAGGGCCCTTGGGTTACAATAAAGGGAAGTCTAAACTCCCTTGTGGCTATTTTATTGATACATTTCTTACTTTGTCAGCTCTTACACACTAGACAAGTTCATTTGTTTCCTTGCCATGTGCTTTGCTCAAGGAATCTGTTTAAAATAGTCTATATTCTTTTAGCATTTGAGAGGCATACTTATCCACAATCCCATACATGTTTATCAGAACAACCGTATGTGTCCTCCCTGGAACTCAAACCCATGACCTTGGTGTTAACAGCACCTTGTTCTACCTGCTATACCAGATGAGCTACAGGAGAACAAACCTTGAGATCTAATGAAGGCCATAAAGACAGCCACTGAGATAGGGACGTATGGCTCAATTCCACATGGCTTACAGCCAGAAAGACTCAACAGCTTTTCCTGCTTGGGTCTGGTCTTACCTTGGGTTCTGGTAAGCCTGGTTTCCCTGGCAACCCTTGTTGTCCTCTGTCCCCCTGTAGATACAGAATAAATTAGAACACAGAACTAGTGCGGTACCACACAGTGGAAGAATGATAATGCCATTCACACTACCATAGGATGTACTGGTCCTGAATTTAATTGAATAAATTAAATGAAGGCAGCATCACCTCTATTTCTAGAACTATCTTCTCTTTGGTGAAGATCTGACTTATTAGATCTGACAAATTTAGATCATTTCAGATTAACTTACTTTGCTGCCTTTTATTCCTGGATCACCTTTAAGCCCAGGTAAACCAGGTTTACCCTAGGGTGGGGAAATGTAGAATGAGCACAGTGGTTTAGAGCACAGCATATTCTTCTGCACATCTTTAAAAAGCACTCCTTAAAAATAGGTTAGGCAGAGATCTCACATTCTCCCCTGTTTTACCAGGATCTCCTGGCATTCCTTGCTCACCTCTGATACCCTTCAGAACAATATGTTTCAAAGTTAATCATAGTCACATGACTAATACTATAAATCCAATACAATGATCTTCTGTGATAACAGATATGTAAACCTTTTCTGAAGTAGGTTATGGAAAGCATTGGAGAGTACTCACAGGCTTACCAACAGGGTCTGGGTGTCCATCCTGGCCATTTACACCCTGTAATAATGAAACATAACATATCCAATGTACATTCTTTATGTTGGTGTTTAGGAGTACTGAAACCTCAGCTGGGAAATATGGACCTTTGGCCCAGGTGCTTCAGGAGGCCCAGTGCTTACCCAGCCACAATCACATGCTTCCTCCATGTCCATAGGTGACTCCCGATGAGGGGGACACTAAAGAAAGAAACACAGACTGCAACCATGCTCAGATTCACAGATTGTCAAAGGGAAGGAATAATGCTAAAAATCTCACTTACCCTCTCATCATCCTATCCAAATGAAAGAGAAGGAGTAAAAAAAAAGTTAGGTAGAGACTAATGACAGCAGAGGAGAACCCACCCAGGGGGTTTATATATGTCATATATTTTAGCTGAATCAAACATTTAGATCAATAACTCTGTCATTTGTAACATTTAAGCTTACCACAGACAAGATCTCACATGCAGTCTCCCTCTCACTTTGCATTGGGTCGCAATAGAGCCTCAGTTTTTGGACTTCTATCTATGAAAATTTAAACAGAAAATCATGAAACAAAAATGCTCTACAATATTGATAATGTATAGATTAGGGGACTGAAATTTGTGTACAATGAACATCTTGCAGATTTTATAGCATAACTGGGAACTGTCTATCTGAATATATTTTATTTTATCTATATATACAGCTGTGCAAAAGTTATTGAGATCTTTTATACTGCATATGTACATAAGATCCTGCTGTCTGGAATTGCAAGGCTATCATATCATATAGCTATTTCTGAAGTCAAGAGTCAGACTTGAGCAATCAATATTCTCATTGTTACTCACAGGAACTGTGGCCTCAGCACTGTAGCGCTTGGCGATCTGGGTCTTGCCATTGATGTAAATGGGAACAACTGGCTCCAGATCATTTTCCTGAATAATCTGATCATCCACAAAGCAGGAGACCTGTCTCGGCCGAACCAGGAGTTTCAGCTGATGCCAAGTTCCATCAAAGAGTCCTTGTGATATTAAGAAAAACTTGAAGTTTCCAGAGCACAGCCCTGGCTGAGTGGTTCTCAGTGGCTTATACACAGTAGGTTATGATGCAACCTATGTGAAGCCAATTACTGCATAACATTAAGAACACAAATATGTTCTGGATTAATTGGACCAAGAGGAGAGTTCTTTCACTGAGAAGTCTGAAACAAACAGTATATATTGTATAGTCCAGAGTGACCTATCATGTCCAGACATAAGCAAGGCAAATAAACTCCTAATAAAATGTGGGCCACTAATTTACCAACCTTTTAAATGTGTATCAAACTAGAGCTGAGCTCAACATGCAGCCGGCACTCAAGCAATTATACCACCACTGTGCACTTTCCTGGTTCTCCCAGAATGAAGAACTGACATGCTGATATATGAGTCAAAGACAGAGGTGTAAAACTTTAGTAATGTCTCAAGTTTTTGATTGTTCTTAAGTTTTTTATACCCACCAAAGGTATCACTGGTGAAAGGAGAAGTGCATGCCAAGAAAAATGTTTATTGTCACTGCATTCATCAATAACTAGGCTGGGTAATGCATACAATGGGCATCTTAACTAATTATGAAACTAACTATAAGAGAGTTCAAAGAAATCTAGCATTTATTTGTTATGCATGTATTATTTATGTGTGAATTATAACACATTTCAAAATTATAAAAGTATATTTCTTCATCAGGAATCAAGGAAGACTGTGTATAGTGCAATTCTGCCCAGCACAGAAGAAAGGTTCATTTAACAGATTGCAAACAAATGTATAATTTTGTGTCAACTGTAACACCTCTGTTGTTGAAGCTTTTATAGACATTTGATGAAATTCTCACTTAAAATGTCCTCATAACAATAAATATGGATACAACTAAAATTCAGAGACACAGTAAATTCTGTCTTAAAATACAGGACTGAACTTTTCTCTTTTTCTAAATTCAGCTAAACAGGAAAATTTCTTATCAAAGGTGTGCAGGGCTACCTGGAAAATAGGTCTGTAAATTTACTCTCAAACACTAAACACTATGAAAAAGTAAGTAGAAACTTTTTTTTTTCCTGTCCTATGGGTTCTCTGTGGCTTTCCACCAAAGCATCATCATCAGTCACACAAGGAACATCCCCAGATATTACAAAAGAGCTTTGAGAAAGCATGCGAATAGAGAACATCTAAGTGCTTTGTATTTTACAGATATTTTTAAACTGCTCACCCAGCTGTTTAAAGATACATAGATGAATTCATGAGTAACCGAAATCATTCTAATCCTTTATCTAACATTTCTTGTGATAAATAGTAAAAAGGATTGTCTCTGAGTATTTATGAGCATTTTTTGTTACCTGAAAAACGTTTTACAAACCTGAATGCCTTGTGCTTTCATCGTGACTCTTTGCTCTCCATCTGCTGTGTTTGTGGTGATGAAAGTGGCAGATCTGTCCTGGCCATGTAGTGTCACAGCAACTTGAATATGTTGATCATTAGAAAGCACTCTCCACAGGTCAACCCTCTCCTTGCTCACAGCACCCGTCAGCCTCAGTGTGGCCACAAATGCGTAGGATAGGGGGAGGCCCTCTGGGAAGATCTCCCTTAGAATGAATGTGGAGGAAAATCCCCATTGAGTTGTTTTATGGTATATTCATTTATTTCATTCATTGTCATAAACACATCTGGGTAAACATTACATTTGATCCTGAAGAGCCTGAAGGATGAAGAGACACCATGGCTGCATAGGAGCAAATTGACGATTCACACATATGGGTGGGAACAATTAAATATGGCCTTTTGATTTAGAAAACAGCTAATTAAAATGTCTTCTATACTATCTTTGTACAACTGATTGGCTATAAATACTGAAGAAGGCCTCTCCTTTTAATGCATCTAGGCTATACTTAGACAGTGGAAGTGAAAAAGTGAAAATAAGTAAAAATAAGAACATTCTGAGTAGCACAGTAGGAAAGCATGTGGGGGTTATAAAAACAAATTTGAGATTCCATTCAAAACTGTGAGTGTGTGTACCACAAAGCAGTGCAAATGTGTATCTGACAGATGTAATTCAGAATTAGGTATGTGAGAACACAACAGCAACATGGTCATTGGCAGGAAAGGACACCAGGATTTCTCTCAGCTCCAAGGCATGAATTTGTTATATATATATATATATATATATATATATATATATATATATATATATATATATATAGAGAGAGAGAGAGAGAGAGAGAGAGAGAGAGAGAGAGAGAGAGAGAGAGATTGATTGATTGATTGATTTACTGATGGACTGACTGATTTTTCCTACCTTGTTTTTTCAGTAATGTCTATGCCTTTGTTCAGCAGGTAGGCTGTCTCTGACATCAGGGAGCCCTGGATCTTTTTGGCCTTTGTATGGATCCTCATCCCCAGGATCAACTCAAAGCCTTTCTCATCCCGTGAGGCTACAGGAATATGTGTGGGACAAACAGACTCTGAAGAAGAGAAGATAGAAGTGTGCTGTGGAACCCTTCTGCTACATAAAACCAACACTCAGTGTCTTACAAATTTGCAAAATAAGGAAATTTAATGCAAGCTTTATTTATAATGAATTCTTAGTATTCATAAATCGTAGCATTATTCTTGCTCAACTCACTCAAATCATATTACCATGTGTTCAAATATAAAATCTTGATGGGTCATTTAAAAAAAAAAAAAAAAAAAAAAACACATTGGAAAGGCCCTTCTAAATAGTAACTTCTGCTAGATCTCTTTTTTATATTCAGCCTAATGGAGATTTAGAACTGGTCAAACTGAAACACTTCCAAGTTTACTTTTGCTGACTCAATAAGTTATAGTGTAATTCATCAAAACACCCTAAAATATTAAAATACTATTGTTGGACATAATCAAACTAATTTCTGTAAGATATGTTTATAGGGCCAATCCCCAACTATAGTTGTAACAGATTCAGTAAGAAGTATTGGGTGTCTATTGCAGATCCTACTTGAAAGGAGTCACAGTATCCAATCCGATTAACTCCTCTTATTCCTTTTAAAAGCAGAGCGTGAGCCGGCGACATAGTGATAATTTCATCATGGTAGCGAATACACACACTTTTTTGTGGGAGGGTGAGGTGTTCGTGGTCAAAATCTCGTCGTGAGAACATATCTTTATGTGCCTTCATGAACTGAGGAAAATACCGTGTTGCACTAAGAGCAGCTCCGAGGAAGCGGTAGCGCAAGCACGGTATTCAACCAAAATGGATTAAAAATACTGTTGCACCTGCAAATGCCTTTCCACCCATCTTGCACATGAATTTATTTCTGTACACCTAATTAATAAATGACAAGAAATGTGCGTGCGCACTAAAAAAATTAGTAAAACACGCCTTTAACTCCCCAGCGCAGCCACAATATTAGAGCTATTCCTCACTACACATGCATATGTCTGCACATCCACTGAATTCATTATTTTGCCCATCTTACACAAGAACCCTAAGCAATCCCAAAGCCTTTCAAAACCTTTGATTGAATTGGTCTTTTTGCAGAAACCCACCCTCACACAATTTCTGCTGCATGGATTCGCGTATGCGATCAATGGTAGTGTAGTCCTCCGCATATAGCACATAGTCACTGGACGACTTGTTCGCAATGGCTACCAACTCCAAGGTGGTGATCTCTAAGCCCACCCCAACTGCGAACGTGATGATGCCCTGAGCTCAGGCCTCCACACTGACATCCACCACGTCGTCCTGAGATTTTCCGTCTGTCACTACTACTCCAATGCGATTCTTAACGGAGCCACCACGCTGGGAAGAGGCAAACATATGGTCGACACCAAACTTGATGGCTCGGCCTGTTTGCGTGTTGCCACCTAGGTAGCTGATGCCCCGGATGGCCCTAATGAGCTCGTGTGTGGTCTGGTGCAGGCCAAGTGGGATCTCCAGGCGAGGTGTGTCACTGTACTGCACCACTCCCACCTGGGTGTAGTGGGCACTCACATCGATTCCACTGGTGACATTGGCCAACCAGCATTTGGCTCTGTTGAAGTCCTCATTGCCCACACTCTAGGATCCAACAATGATGTACACAAGATCATTCACAGCTGTACTGCAACCTACAGAATACAGGGGCCCAGATTTGTTATATTTTTCACAGCAAGATCGCTGCTCTTAAGCATCTCAATGAAAAAAAAAAAAGTAATAGCATTTAAGGATAACATCTATTGAGAAACTTCAAGATGATTTATAAATAGGAATACAGAACTACACAGATATAGTCAGATAAAGGACTATAAATACATGGTGAAAGACCTATGACCCTTGACCTATAAATTCAATGTGAACCTATTAGATTCCTTACTATAGCTGTACTATAGATCTCTATTATGGATCTACTATAGATCTGGCTAATATTGCAGAATGAATAAAAATTGTTTAGTGTGAAATGAACACAGTATGGACATACCTGCCCGAATATCCTCTTCTTCTACTGATTGTATAAAGGTGAGGAGCAGTATTGCTGTCAGTAACTTCAATATTAACATTTTAAAAATATTTTCTTCGGTAAAATTAAGTTTCAGTTTTCAGGATCCTGAAAAAGAGGAATTAAAAATGTCATCTGAATATGATATTTCCCCTAAACAACTTTATATCAACAATAGTATATCAACCATACTAAGTGTTTCTGTCTGATGTCACCCCGACACCAAAAGAATTCATTTTCTTACTCATTATGCACATTCTTCAAAGATGGTAAGGAGCAAGCACACACAGCATACCATAAGCACCATAAGTAATTATTCTCTAAATCCCCACTTAATATAAACACCAAAATTAATATAAATATATACTGAAAAGTCTAAAAAGTGGAGCTAATAAGAAACTTGCAATCTATAAGACACTGTTGTTGTCATTTGGTGTTGTTAAATTAGGCAGTATGTCCGCCAAACTTTGAAAACATCATAGATGATACAGTCACTTTAACAGTCAATGGAATTTCTGTGTCCACTCCCATCTTTCATACTTGTTTTGGTAAAGGACTCATTATATATATATATATATATATATATATATATATATATATATATATATATATATATATATATATAATGTGAAAATATTTTATACAAGGTCATTTTTTCAAGTGTCATAAAACTATGTGGTCTTGATTTTATGCTCTGCTCCAGTGAAGTCTGTGAGCTGTCTCGCAGACCACAGACTGCAGCCAAGTAAAATAACAATGTAAGTAGGAAGCTGGTGAACACAACATGAAAATAAATACAGGGCAGCTGGGTGCTGGCAAGCCTATGGAGGGGCTAAGCTGAGCAGAGTAGTATATGTGGACAAAATTCAGCCCTCTTCTGGTTGCTTTAGGTATATTTTGCAGTTATTCTGCAGTTAGTTGTAATATAAGTAAAATAGAAAAAGAGCAAGTGTTTGGATGTTTTCCTCACACATTAGCTGTGCTGTCAGTTTTAAGCTGGATCTCGGTATAATTTGACTTTAGTCCAAAGTAGCATAACACATAATTGCACCCTGGTCAAGCAGGACCTGTGATATATTGTTCAAGTATTGCTTTCCCACATTTACTTTAACAACGCTTAGCAAAGAGCATGTTTTGTTTACACATTTACTTTGCTAAAAGCACATTAAAGCACATTAACCTTTGCCATAGAAAATGGGTTATAAGAATACATTCTGTAACGCAGCCATTGTTGCTGCAGAGTAGTGTCTTGTAAAAAGATAACATGAGGAGACGTTTAGTATGTTCTTAAGGGCATGGGCACTCAGTGCTTTATAGGGTCTGACACAATGGTGTGTGCTACCCAAAATGTGACAAACTATAAAAAGATCCAACACCAAGGGCAGAAACCTGTGGGAGCTTATAGTACAACATGACCTTTTATAACTATGGCCTGAAAGCTTAACATGACAGGAACCAATAGAGTGCCCTAACCGGGCAATATCAAGTGATTTTGTTCTGAATGTATTTCTGCTCAGTCTAAAGGGCGCTTGCTCATAGGTCAGTCACGCCCTTGCTCTGCCATCTTCTGTCTCATACACATCTACAGAGGACAGCAATATACAGGAGCCTTCACATCCTGCCTCCCTTAGCAATTACCAAATGCCAGATATACCTGCTGCAAGGAGCCTAACTGATCATCTAAAAATTCATGCATAGCATCTGCATATATATTGCATTTATAAATATACTGCCTGGCAAAAAAAAAAGATCACCACCTGAATTTAACTAAGCAAATAGGTAATCGCCTCCCATCGGATAATTACTGCATGGGTGATTATGTTTCAGCTGGCAACAAGTTATTTAACCCTATCTGATGCAGTGAGTAGCTTCTCATGTAAAAAGACACATCCTGTGGTCATGGAAAAGATGTTAATCAAATTATTGTCAAATTATTGGCATGCATCAAGCAGAGGAAATATCTAAGGAGTTTGCTGAAACTATTAAAATCGTGTTAAGAACTGTCCAACGCATTATTAAAAAGTGGAAGGACACTGGGGAAACATTATCTTCGAAAAAAATCTTGAATGATCGTAATCGGCGATCACTTAAATGTGTGATGAAATCAAATCATAGAAAAACAAAAGTAGAACTCAAGGATATGTTTAATAATGAAAGTAAGAGCATTTCCACACGCACAATGCAAAGGGAGCTCAAGGGATTGGGACTAAACAGCTGTGTAGCCTTAAGAAAACCACTTGTCAGTAAGGCTAACTGGCAAAAACGGCTTCAATTTACTAGGGAGCATAAAGATTGGACTCTGGAGCAATGGAAGAAGATCATGTGGTCTGATGAGTCCAGATTTACCCTGTTCCAGAGTGGTGGGCGCATCAGGGTAAGAAGAGAGGCGGCTGAAGTGACGCATCCATCATGCCTAGTGCCTACCGTACAAGCCTGTGGGGGCAGTGCTATGATCTGGGGTTGCTGCAGTTGGTCAGGTCTAGGTTCAGCAACGTTATGTGCCCAAAGAATGAGGTCAGCTGACTACCTGAATTTATTGAATGACCAGGTTGTTCCATCAATGGATTTTTTCTTCCCTAATGGCATGGGCACATTACATGATGATAATGCCAGGATTCACCAGGCTCAAATTGTGAAAGAGTGGTTCAGGGAGCATGAGACATCATTTTCACACAGGGATTGGCCACCACAGAGTCCAGACCTGAACCCCATTGAGAATCTTTGGGATGTGCTGGAGAAGACTTTGCGCAGTGGTCAAAATCTCACATCATCAATACAAGATCTTGGAGAAAGATTTATGCAACTCTGGACAGAAATAAATGTTGTCACGTTGCCAAAGCTTTTGAAAACGATGGCACAGCGAATGCTTGCTGTAATCAAAGCTAAAGGCAGTCCAACAAAATATTAGAGTGTGTGACCTTTTTTTTGGCCAGGCAGTTTATAAGAGTGAAGAAACCTTATTGGAATATTATTATATTACATACATATTACATACTTTAGTATTTTGGGTGAAAAATTCCATATACATGCTCAATCAAGCTGAAATAAAGTAGGCTGGAAACAGTAACTATTTTACTGATGGTAATATGTGGAGACACATTTTTCTACTGCTAGGTCCACATGTGGAGCCTGGCTTTTGTTATATATATATATATATATATATATATATATATATATATATATATATATATATATATATATATATATATATATATATATATATATATTATATATATATATATATATATATATATATATATATATATATATATATATATATATATATATATATCTCCTGTTGATGTCCGCTGGTGAGCTTCTGCACTGGGAAAGAGCTTTTGATTAGCCACAGAGCACAGTGGGGAAGGCAGATATTCCCCTGTACTAAATGTGATGTGCCATAGCAGAGTTTTTGTGCACTGAAGATTCTTTGTATTGTTTTTCCTTGATATTGATGGGACACATGGATTGTTTCAGCAGAAATACAAGGCACTTAGTCATTTAAATAAATATAATTCTCAAAACTCCATGTGCAGGGTTTTGGTAAATTAAGATATATGACATTTTCAGTTATTTACATCACCTAAATAAATATAAGGTGCATGAGGCATTATTTCCAAAAGAGGCACTGTCTGTTACATTCCCATATGTCTCTGTCTCTGAAAACTGAGACAGTTCTGCCCCAGTGAGGAATTTCCATGCCCTAGGCCACTAAGTTTTACGTATGGTACAACATACAAACTGCCTTTAGAAGCTCACTCAGGCATGGAACTGCATGTTTACTGGACAGGTTCACCCCATCCTTGTCTGGCCAAGTGGGAACTGCTACACTTGGTCTAAAAGCCACTGAAATTACACAAATTACATAGGTGGCTGCACCTTTGAACCTAATCACCATATGTACAAATGTATAAGTAGTGAGGCCTCATGTAAAACAGTCCTGCTGCAGTATAAACATGAGACACATGTCCACCTTTTTATACATTTTATACTTTTTAACATTTGTGAATTCCAGTGAAAAAAAAAAATAGCCTGCAGTTTTAGAAACAGAGATTATGGAACAAGTGACATTACACATTACATATTCAATGACAACTAAATTAACACATCAAACCTAATACATTATATTAAAAATGAGCAACTATGAGCAGATATTTTCTTGATGGCAAGGACATGGAACCATAAATCAGAAACAGCTAGACTTGTTCAGTACTTAACATGAAAAGCCTGATTTCATGTCTACTTTCATTCTGAAACACTTTACCTGAAATATATACCACATTAGACATGTTCACCTTTTCTAGAATAAACATTTGTAAATGAGTATACCAATCATGAATAGACTGTAGCTTTAGAAACCAAGCTTGCTAAGCAAGTGACATTACACAAAATGGGTAATAACATGACATTTGTGACCACTATTATAGATCATTCATCTTTACTTACAGCAAAATTAATAGTTTAGCAACCATGAACAACACAGAACCAAAAATCAGAAAGCAAGGTTTACGGTATAATCAAAAGGCTTTTATGATGGAATAACTCATTCTTAATAATACTACCTGAAAGAAATATGTGACCGGTAAATGTTGTTACTCCAGCTGCATCTACTATTACCATGTCATAGTGTAACTTAAGTATTTGTCCAGTCTCTCATGAACTTTTAACTTTAACAGGAATTCTGAATGTAAGGCAAACTGTATTTAACTTTTTAAAAAGTAGGCCAAAAATCAATTTCTTGGGGGAAAACCTGTATTTAACAAAAAATGCACACGGTCCCACTGAAAAACACAGGGTGCTATTTTAGTGTTTCTTTTCTGCATGTGAACACCCTAAAAGTATAAAGGCAATCGTGGGAGATCTTGGGAGGTTAAGTATATTTCAGCTTTACTATTCTGATCTCTGGAATGTTATATTTAGTGTTATAGTTAAATAATATTAATCCAGATGTAAAAAAAAAAAAAATTAAAGAAAGAAAAAAGAAAGCAAAACGGGGAATCAGAAAATGATATTTCAATTTATGCGATCAATATATAATGTCCTTGTTGCGCGCAGAGAAGTAACTCAACAACCTGCCCTGCAGAGGGGGTGAGAGATCAATAGCTTCCTAATATTAATCGACAGGAGGATGTCGTAGAATGCAGTAATTATTGTAGAATTAACAATTACGTAAAAACTAATAATAATTGGCATTTGCGGAAAAGATAGCTAAACATAAACCAACTTAATGTAACATTTTTTCTTTTGTTATGACTTGCCTTAGTTGAAGATTATAAAGCAAAACAAAAAACAAAAGTTGTTACATTGCTATGGGGTATTTAGGGAACTTTGTACATTTCCTGTGCGCTTTAGGAAAACCTATTATAAAAACCATTATTACATCAGTGACGTGTAACGGTACTAAGATACAAATCTACACTTTTGAATTACAGTAGGCAGTAAGAATTTGTGAAAAAAAGACAAAACTCTTACCTTTTTGTATTAAACTTGTCGCAATAAAATGCCTCGAAATTCCAGGTCTGCGTTTCAAAAAGAAAACTACTATTCAAATTACACAATTTTTGTCATCCCTCAGAGAAGTTCTAGATGCTACCACTGGAGGAAGCCATATCGCAAAGGTGCGTGTTCTTATCCTGCAGCTGCCCGTGACGTCAAGTCTGCAAAAGCTTACTCTTTGCCGTTCATCAGATCTCGTCAGGCTACTACCGTACTAGTGAAGGTTGTAATTAACAACCCTATACAGTTGAAGCAGTGAAGGCGTAACAATTTTTACTTTTACATTTCTATAATATCAACCAATCAAGGAGAAATTAGCCACTGTGCCGTTTCTGGCATGAAAATGAAAGCGTAAACTAAATGTGCCTTAAGCATTACAAACCTACGTACTTCCTCATTATATTTATAGAAACGTTATTGTTTTACCATTTTCTATTAACCAAAATTAACCAACATAATGATAAAGAATACCTTGTCAAACAGGCTATATCGCTTGTTCACATGTAAGCCATGCTAATGAAATCATGTGGTTATGAATGACCTAATGAATTAACGTGGTTCCTACTCCATTTAACATGATAAATCTTTCTTAATTTTAAACCTAGGTTTGCAAAAGATTTATTCCCAAAATTCTTAGTGCACATAATTCCTACAGTAGGAATTAGTGGCTCTTCACTACCACCTACAGGCAAATGACGGAAAAGAATCGGAGAATAGGCGCTTCCACATGCATGATTGATTTAATTAACAGCTTGCACTTCTGACTTTCTTTTTCGGTGTGCAAGCACATTTGGCTCCTCAGTCCTGGTGCTCACGATAGTTTTTTTTTGTTTTTTGTTTTTGTTTTTTTCTATTAACCAGAGACACCTGAACTTTATGAGATTTGTTATTTTGTGGTCACAAAATCTGCAGAGCCTATGAACCCTCAGTGTCAATTCTGCAGTTTTAGGTACATCCAGAGCAAGGATTTTGAAGCTTACTGTGGTTCAGTTTTATGTCACAACATCCCTTGTATGTTCTTAACTGGTAAAGACCTTTTTGTTGATGACATGACCAGTTTTTTACTTTCCTACATAAAATATCAAATTATCAGCACACTTTTATTCCCTAAGTGATCATAAAGGACTGTTTACAGTGCAGTAATGATCATTGTTTAGAGGCCACAAGTACATTTTAAATGTGCTCAGGAGTTGCATGATACTAAATATGACTTCATGCTAATTATACTACATTAGTAAATATATTCTGAAAAACAAGTGTGGATATAAAAATGAACCTTAAATGTATACCACAAACCTTTCAGTCATCTTTAAGAGGTACTTTATTTTGAGGCAATATCTCTATACATGGTGTGAAAGGAGTTCAGCTTTGCTGTTCCTCCCTACTATAGGATCATCTACACCCACTTGATAAAAAAAAATTAATTAATCCAGATCAGAATTATCCTTATTTGGAAATCCCATGTTTTGCTATCCAGTATCAGGTAATCAATCTTACTTTTGTGTTGGTTTTTTCAAAGCCACATTGGACTTGATCTCCCTGATCCAGATACCCAATTTTCAAGATTACCAACCCAGATTATCACTGCTCTAAATGGAACTACATAGCACAATATAGGATACTAGCTAAGTAAAGATTAACAGATAGAATAGCCGTCATGGGGTCTCATTAAGTGTTTTTATTGGACAATGCAAACACCTCTTTGCATTCCAACTTCTTTTAAACAGTCAGACCCTTATTCTGACCCAAAACAATGAAATAATAATACACTCCTTGCTGTTTAGCTACACCAAATCCACCTTGCCATGTAATATCAACATATTCCGTTTTTTTTTTTTGTTGTTGTTGTTTTTTATTAAACTAAACTAGATTTTAGCCCCAGGTTTTAAAAAATCTAAATGTATTTAATCCTGATTCATAACTGGATTTGGATTACAAAATGCAAATCCAAATAAGTGCAATCAGAAATGTTGATATCTTTTTTTGAAAAATGTAATTTTCTTATTTGATGTGATCTGATTACTTTGATCTAGCTGAATTTCTTTTGAAAAACTGGCCCCTGGTGACTAAAGGATTTGGAGAAGATAAGAAAATCACATTCACTCAGTGCAAAATGTAACAATTCTCATACACATACACTTTTATGCCAAAACATTTTTATATAAATGTAATTTTTAAAAAATGAATATAATTGTGGACTTTTAAGTGGTCCTTATTGTCATGAAAAAAATTGCAATTCATAGCAAACTCTTTGTGACACACTGAACACTGTTGAGGCTTCTCATGTGTGTGACATTGAACTGATAACTTTTCCTCTTAGCTAAAGCCTTCTGTAGTGTGAACTTGCTGAGCAGCAAGGTTTGGCCAAACCTTTTCTCACCTGCTGACAGAGATCTATAGAAGTCTCTCTGCAGAAATGTTAGTTTTTCTTTGGTAGTCTCTGAAAAGTAAGATCAATTACACTTCCAAAATCTTTCACTTTACATGCCCTCCCATCCAAACTAGCAAAGCTTAATATGATGTTGTCACATTTTTATGCTCAAAACAAAATAAAAAAAAAACTACTTTTTTTTTAAGTGCACATATCAAATACTCAGATATACCTTCCCTGCAGGCAGTTTGGACACATTACAAAATTATGATCAATCTATATTTATGTGTCTAATAGCTGAAAGACATGCTTGACTCAATACCATTAGCCATACTGAACATGTTCCTCATAGCCATCTGACACTGGACTTGGACAAGAAGCCATATTTTCTGGGACATTATATGGCCCATCATTATAATTCCTATTTCATCCTCCTGGTTAACCTGAAGGCCATTTTTAGAAGTCAACTGAGTTAACTGAGATATTTCCATATAGCCCTGAGAGTCCTATAATTTATTTATGTGAGCTTGCAGAACACTGAGGCCTTACTAGTGTGAAGGTTCTGGTTTTTCAGATCTCCGGACATAAAAAACCTAAAGGATATGGCACACTGGAGTCTTCTCATCTGTGAGACTCCTCACATACACAGACAAGCAAATTATCAGAAACTTTTGTCACATTAAGTACTGCGATGAGGCTTTTCTCTGGCATGTATTCAGACATTCTGTACCAGTACCTTAAGTCATCCAAATGTCTTTTTCGCAGTAAAAGCATGAAAAACACTTATTCTCCAAGTTCTGTTCTGTACTAATACCCTATTTGTGAAGTATATGAAATACTAAAATTTGAATACCCTATAAGTCATATATATAGTGATTTGATCCAAAATAATGATCAATTTCATATCAAAACCTCCTTTCTCAGGAGAACAAAAAGAATTTGGGATTTACAGTTATTTGATCACTATAACAACATCAAAGCGTTCTTTGAAATCTTTTTAGGTCTTAGGATTAAAAAGCACCTGGAAAGTCTAGAGTCTGTCAGGTTCTGATGTAAAGAGGGTAAGAGGGCAAGAAGTAAAAAGCAAAACAACTCCAGTAAAACAAATGAAAGTTAAGATGTTTCACACAGAGACAGGACGGATAAAACAGAAAAAAAAAAAAAAAAGAAGAAGAAGACAAGGCAATTTTTTCTAATGCTTAACTTTGTTTCTGACACATCTTGATTATCTTTATGGGCAAAAAGATCAGATTTTCTTTTCTGAAAAACATGTTAATAAACAATAAACACAGACAGGACAGGTTAGTTAGACACTATCTGTGCTAGCTACTACGCCACAATAGGAAATAATTTGCATGGTAGGTTAGCTAATGCTACCTAAGCTATCTAGCTTGTGTGAATTGGTTTAGCTAACTAAACCTAGCTAGTTCCCAATCTATGGGGGAAAATTACAGGTAACGGGTAAAAAAAACTTTTAAATAAAAATTCTAGTTTATGGAATTTTTTAAAAATCGCCTAAAAAAACCTTTATTTGAGTTCCTAAATGCCAGTTTTGAAAGAAAAATGTAATGTATTTATCTCTTGAGTGCATTTATTTTTGTTTGTGAACAGCTAAACATAAAAATAAATAGTGTAACAGTAAATAAAGGCCTAAATATGAAAACGAAATAAATATTAAATAATATGAAAAAGAAAAAAATTTTCAATACCCAATAAACTAACAAACTAATAGGTGAATATGGAAATTTTCCTCTACCCTAGTTTTATCCAATATCTAAAATAGTTACCATAGGGCTGAATTATATGTCATTTGTTTTCATTTTCAGTCATAGCATTGATTTAACTCAAAACACACACACACACACACGCACAGTAACCCCTATCACCACTGGGACAACATTTATCTAATATATATATATATATATTAGATAAATAGATATGTGTAAAATATCACTTAAACAGTTAAGATGCCCTAGAAAATTATAATTAGTAACAAAACAAAGAACTACCTCTTTCTCAAAGAAAAACCTGTAAAGATGAATGACCAGTAGAGTGCAGCAGTGTTTTGCAGACATGTTTTAGTCTGATTATATTAACGCAATCTTAGCAACCTTACCAGAACTGTTGTTTATTTGGTTCAGTAGTACTTTACCACAATACTGAGACTGAACAATTACTTAATAAACTGTATTTTTAGATTTCAATGTATACAGTTTGTTGTCTGTCCCACTTAAAAGAGTTTGCCATGGCAATTTTGATTATTCATTAAATAGTACAAGGAGATTATATCTTTATAAGGAGTCATTACAAGTAAAATACAATGTTATGACTTATTCATATTCCCACTTAACTATATCAAATTGCCTTTAGTAAAAGTCATGAAATCACAAATTTAAATTTGTGTTTTATGTTCAGCACCTTTGCTATCAGTCTTCACAAACTGTTATTTGCTGTCAGTACATTAACACAGCTTGAGTGCTTAAGAAATAATAATAATTCCTGCATATTAGTATTAAATTCAGATATTGGAGTATTTGATCAACACTGACTTGAAAGAAAGACAAACAAGAAAATTTGATGTGAACAATATGTTAAAACAGAAGCTACCATACACCAAAAGAATCCCAAAATGAACAATGTGATTTACAAGAAAGTGGAACAAATATGCATTTCCTGTTAATTTGTCCAAAATATTATACCATAAAATATACATATTGTACAAACTTTAGTAAAATTGTTATAAACTCCTATTCCCATAACAAAAGGCGAACTGAGCCATCTATTTGAAAAAGCTATAAAAACACCTGATGAAATAAATGCTGGATTGTTTATTTTGAGTGTGCCAGTCAGAATCATCCAGAACCACATGACTGCAACTCCACTGTCTCTAAGTACAATGTGAGATGGACATTTAAATGTCTCAGCATCTCTAAATCTGGTGGCCCAGACAGAGGCTTAGCACATGTTTGCCAGCATGTAGCACCCAGCATGTATTTTACAGACATTTTTAATCTTTATGAAAGACTCAAACTGCCAATTTTCAAAATTGCTTTCAATACCATACCAAAGAAAACAAAGTGGACAGTCTCGGTTAAATTGCACTCACTTAAACTTCACTGAAGTGCTTTAAGAGGTTGATATTGTGTTATATTAAAAAGTACTATTTCAGAATGTCTGGACCCCTCTAGTATTCCTAGGGTTTCAGATTTACAAAGGATACCATGTGTTTTGTGAAGCACACCACACTGGCAATGACTATGTTTGAACATTTGTATTTCCAGGCTATTATCCTTTGTTGTTTACAACTAACTATTCAACAGTCTATCATCTAAAAGTTATCATTAAGATCCTTGATCTATGACATTTTTTTCACTCTGTCTCTGTCTCTCTACTTCTGTCATATCTCAGCTAATTTATTGCTATTATTATTAATTTACTGCTATTCTATTATAATGACTATTTTTATCTTCTTCTTCCTCTCTCCTTCCTGCAGATGAAATAACCCTTTTACCCTAAAGTCAACTATGAAAGTAAATGGCTCCAGAAATTTCATCAAATTCAGTTCAATCCTCTCAGAATGCCATGAATAGACAATGTGAATGAATCCTCTTGACACAAGTAAATAACTAATACACTATATCTACTGTTTGTGGGACTGACTCTTTTCCTGTTGAGGGAGATTGAGATTGAAGTTCCATTTCCTCCAACAGGGCATTTAGTCATAGTTCACCTGCAACAGAAGTGTCAGCTTCAGGGCAAGTCACTGCAATATCCTGCCTCACAGAGTCTTGCCCACTCAGCATAAAAAGGAACATCTTATCTACTCGCCAGGATTTCACTTACACAAAATAAAAGAAGAATTATGAGGTTTACATTTTCAAGTGCTTCTGACAAATTCTGATAGTGCCTAATCATCTGAGATGTGAACATGCTGGCCATTCACAAATACCTTGTGTTAAATACAGAATAAGCAGAGATGCCTCTTTTTGTTTTATGCTTTGGAAATGTATCTTAGATTAGCAGAGGTAACACGCATGTTAATAAAACAAAAAATAGCATATCTTTGAGTGAAGGCTGTCCAACTACTAAATGCAGATTATATATTTATAATGGCTCTCAAAGCAGTTCCCACTGGCGCTGAACAACTTACTCCTGTATCTTTAGTGAAAACCAAAAAAACATCACTCATTGTAAGGCCAAGCCTTGGTCTAGATAGTGAAATTAAATGTCAAACTCAAATGCCATTTGCTGGTACAAAGATTTTTTAAGACTATGGATTTTGATCTTTAGTAAGGTATGGCAGCAACACTGGAAAATGTGTTTATGTGACACAAGCAATACCATTTTACAATCTTTCACTGAAGTGTAGTTAAAGACTTTACATGCAACTGTACACTGGAGAAACACTGGAGGGTATTGTTCACATTATAGCTTTGGTGCAATCACTAAAGAAATTAATAGGAGATATTAATTTTATTGATTTGACTCTTGTGTGGTTTTGTCACATTGCCATTCCCTGCCGACAGCAGTGAAGATGGAGACTTTGTTTGTTTCGTTTGTGTCATCACTTGTCAAAGTTTTGTTTGTCCACACCTCCCTCAGGGGAGGTAATTAGCAGCCACAACCCCTGGAAATCATTATCTTGTTCTTTATTTAAGCCTGCTTTTTTATCCTTGACTTTGACAGTCATTGTTATGTTATACAGCCTCTTTTGTTGTAGTGCACTTTTCTGTTTGCTTTTCTTTTTGTTCATTGATGGCATTTAGCTGACACTTTTATCCAAAGCAACTTACAATTATGAGCGCGAACAACTAGAGCCTTGCTCAGGGGCCCAACAGTGGCAACTTGTGAGTGGTGGGGCTTGAACCAGCAACCTTCTGATTACAAGTCAAGTACCTTCACCACTGAGCTACCACTGCCTCTTTTAGTTGGCTTGCTTCCTTCCTTCCTTCCTGACAGGTTTATGAAGTCTTCAGAATATTTATGTTTTTTGTTAAATGCTTAGTTTTAGAATTATAGAGGAGGCCATAAGTTAGCATAATGGGTGCAGTTTTTAGCATAATTATGGTAGACATGCATAGTTATTTTATGGTAATATACCTGGCAGTAATGCTCTATTAAGACGCCATTGTTTTGTGTGCGCATTGAATACAATTGAAAGGTGTCTCAATACTCTAAAGCAATCCTTATTGCCCTTAATTGTTTGCCCTAGAATGATACGGAAGAAGATCTTCTGTGCTGGTGTCACAGCCTTGTCTAGGCTCAAGGCCATAACAGGAAATATGAGAAATACTGCAAGACAAAGTGTGTAGTAGAAATGATTAAATATCATTAAAGAGACCAAAGTTGTTAAATGATAGCTGGTATATTGCACTCGCACTTCCAGTATATACACATGAGACAGTGTGACTGGTTTGTAACTTCAGGAGTGACCCAGGGCAAAATAATAAACCAACCCATGCTAGAAACAAAAGATGATAACTAAACCTACACAGACAAAAGAAAATACACACACAACCAAGCTAGCTAACTCCCTAGGTGAATAAACATAGACAAAACCCACACCCCAAACAAAATGACAGTCACTCCCTACTTACCAGTGAACATTCAGCAATGGAATAAAGTGAAATATATGCAAATATGCAACAGCAGACAAGAGCAAAGCCAAAATGGGAAACAAAGTCATTCACCAGGTCAGTTATCAGAGTACAAATATAAGCCAACACTAGTCTCCCTGCTCTCCTGCCATGGCTCACCTTGCTGGTCTTCTCCTTCTTTCTTCTTCCTTTTATTCTCTCTCAGGCAGAATCTTGTCTTGTGATTGGTCCTGAGAACATGAATCTCAGTAATGAAATTCAGAAGTGGATCTGGAACAGAATACAACCAGACTCCACACATACACACATACAACACAGAGATGGACACTGGACACAACACTGATTCTTTTTGTACATCACAGATGGTGAGGTGTGGAAGCTGTAGGGTGTGATGAGCAACTGATGTGTCACTGCTTAGTGTACCATTAGCATGACTTTCCTTTGAATTTTTTTTTATATTAGAGAAGCTTCTCCTATACAATAATACACAGACATGTCTGTCTAATAAGGTGAATTTCCCTTAACATAATATTCAAAAAAGTGAGTTCTAACTCTGGGGGTGTCTGGGGGAATCTTATTACTGAGGGCAAACATGATATTAAACTGGATCTTACATTACCTCCTATAAACTTCCACAGGGCATAATATTTGTCATTTTTTGTCAAGTATTTGACAAAAAACACCTTGAAAAAACACTACTTTTAAACTACTTTACACACTGCATAACATATTTGTGTTATTTAATGCTGGATTATTCCTTTTAATAGCTGTACCTGTTGCTGGAGTACTAGCTTCCTTTAGATTCCAATATTGCTGATTGCAAATAAGATGCCTGTAATATTTATACACTTAACCAAAAGAATAATGAACTGTATCTGTTCAGTAAATTTGCATCAAACTGACATTGATTGGTTAGTTGATTGATTTGTATACTGATTTGATTTAATTTGTTTATTTAAGTTCACATAATTTAATTTGGTCCTCAAAAATTCTAAAAACTGAAAGACGCTGTCTTTCATTTGTTATTTTGTTTATGATTTTAAATATACTGCATCCTGAACAGTTATTACATGGCTTCATTAGTTTATGTGTCTAATAACAATAGATACATACACTGTCTCTCATGGTTTGTATAAAGAGAAGTTTATATAACATAAATTCTAATGAAAAACACATCCCAAACTGGACTTTATTCAAATCTTGTCTCTTTAGTATATAATGTTACATTAGTCAGTGTCAAAGGAGCTGGTGAGATTGTATCTAGTATACCTCAGTCCAACACTGGGTCACTTCATGCTTAGGATGCCACAGCCACATACAGTATGTGTATGTCATGTGCAGCCTGTCACACACAGTGAGGACATTCAACTGCATCCATGTAATATAGCATTAATTGGATTCCCCAGCCTGTTGTCAAAAGTTTGTGGCAATGTGTAAAACAGAGGAGAAGCTTCACTATTTAGAAACAAATTTGCCAATTACATTTTTAGCAGACACTTTTATCCAAAGTAATTTACAACTATGACTGGAGCAATTAAGGGCCTTGCTCAGGGACCCAACAGTGGCAACTTGCCAGTGGTGGGGCCTGAGTTGGCAACCTTCTGATTACTAGTCAAGTACATAACCACTGAGCTACTACTGCCCCTGAGCTATCAATTACTTCCAGTTTGTTCTCTCATATGCTGGCTACCATATTTCACTGAGGGAAAGTATACATTCTCACAAGAGTATTTTTTGTTCTTGTTTGAATCTTATTTGTAACAATAAAAATGTTTTCTCAGTGGGTTCAGGCAGACACGTCTGTTCCACGTTGTTTAACAGAACTTGCTCAAATGTCAGTGTATTAACTGCCGTTCTTACCATAAGTTAAATATACTCATACTCATACTCTATATCTATATATTATAATTATTTTCTGTGCAAAGCAGTCTAGCGTTTGACCAAAGAAAGCAAATGTATAATCCTGCCCTGCGGTTATCACGGCCTAACTAAAGCAGGCACTTTAGTAAGTCATTGAATGCTTAAACGCTCTCACGGGGCACAAAATGAAGTAAAAATTAACTACGCATAATAAGATTAATACTCTTTGTTTTAGTATAAATAATTGTTGGTGTTTTTCATTGTTCAATTTCTTTTTAGACAGGTTGTTGACTTCTTGCTTTTACATTGTAGTCGATTCTGTTGTTGCTGTGATAGAGGCGTGGATGCCAGACTAGCGTTTTGTTACAGGCAGTTCGGCGTTGCCCTGTAGACTAGCCAATTTTAGGGGCGGTGATGGCGACTCGTAAGATTTGAGTCGAGAAAATAAATTTATTAGATGTTTGTTTGTTTTAAATGTTGTCACTTTTTTTTTTGTGACAGTGGACTACAGAGGCGCTGTCTACTAGATCGCGCTATCCCGCATTGACAGCAGGCTGAGCTACGGGTACACGGAGTCTGGATTGCTGCTTTGTCTAGAGCCAAAGCTACCGTGTAGTGAAAGAAGCATTCATCATTGAAAATGAACGTAAATCCGACGTCGTGACAGAATTTTGTCTACTTTGTGCCGTGGTGCCAGAAAGGAAGTTAAGATGAAGAACTATCGAATGGGTATCATCCTAACATTATGGGTGTTTGTAGAGGTGAGTCGCTTGTCATAAACTGGCACTCAGTGAATCCAGAGATGGCTTTTTATGATTTTCTCAGCAGCAATGGTGCATCTGGAAATCACAATTTGAACATTGCTGATAATGTTAATGTTACTTTTGTATGCTATTTCATAGTGTGTCCTGTGAATGCAGCATGACCCTGTACAGTTTATAAATGTAGCTACAGTGTGTCGCAATTAGGCTCCCCTTTGTCTTAAAGTCCACTCCCCATAACAAAAAGATGCCACTACTACTTACCCGGTGACGCGAGTGTGTTAAAACATGCATTCATAACAGTGTATTTGGTTTAGTTCGATGTGCACGTCAGTTGGGAACAGCAAAATACTATTTTATTCTCCTGTCTTTATGTACTTTAACTTTATTGTTCATAAAAAAAAAAAGACAATGCATTTCTTGTGACCATCGTACACTAGTAGTAGTAGAACTATAGTAGGCCCTGCAGTAGGGATAGATAGCAGCGATAGACTACATTAATCATATATACTAATCTTTTTATCAGTGTATTTTAGCTTGAATGGTAATGATTCGGGAAAGGATCCAAAGGTTATTCAGGGTTTAAGTAAATAACCTCTTACCTATTGGAATTAGTTTCTAGGTTAGTCAAATTATTGTAAAGAAAGGAAAGTGTGAAGTGCTCACGTGGCAGTCAAATTTGACTACAAATATCCAAAACAACATTGTACTAGTATTTTAGATGAATGAGTCGTTGTTTCTTAACCACCACCTTCCTACTCGAAACGTAGTTATTAGCCTCTGCATCTCTTTGCAGTGTTTGTGTGCGCATAGCTCAACTTTAACCAGATGACCAAGAAACAGCTTCGCATGGCAGTAGAATGAACTGTGAGACTGAGAAAGGCTGAGCATTAGCAGGCTAACGGGCACATGCAGCCACAATAAGTATCATACAATATAAGGGAAATGGAATGCTGGGACAACATACACTAAATCCTAGAGGAACGTGCACATTTTAATTTCTGCACATACTTTTTAATTACTGTGCAAAATAGGGATTGAGTTAAGTACGAGATAGCTTCTCATCTCTCTGTAATGTGTTTTTGCTGTCACAGACACACGGAGAAAATATGGGAGATATTTTAATGACAATGTTTTTTTTATTTCCTGTAAATAGCATAATAGTATTCAGATTTGGGCAGATCCTTTTATTGCACTACTGTTCTGGCTGATTCTTACAAAGACACATACACAAGCCTGCAGATGCACACACGGTTCTTTGCTTTCCCAACTCCTGGTAAAATTAGGTGCTCTTCAATATCAGAGCAGATGATGTGACGTCACCTGTCTCAAAATCTTATTAGTGTAGCCACCTGATTTACTACCATCACCCCTGGAGCATGTACTACATTAAAGTCTTGTGGGTAGGACATCTGTTTTCCATTTACTTGGATTCACCTGTGATTTTATGTCTTTCAGTAACTTTCACACAGGTCATGAAGAAAGACCAGACACCCATAAAAAAGCACATTTCAGAGAACTGAAATTACATTTTTGCTCTTTACTTTGATACACTACAAGTAACTCGATGGCATGTTACTCAGAAAGCAGCAATTTGTCATGCATGAGAAAATAGGAGTGCAAAGTCAACTCTCAAATTAATTCTATGTAGTGTTCAGAAGAAAACAATAATTTATATGCTGTGGGAAATTTGAAAATATCAGACTTTGACAGAGATACGGTTGATCTTTATGTTGTGTTCTGACTAATTTCTTTGTCCTTTCTGCAATCTAATATTGTAATAAAATGTAATAAATATTTAGTCAAATTTATTTAGATCATTTATTAGGTCTAAGTAGCTGAATATTTATTGTATAATGAAGTGAATATTTATTCAGTGAGGTGTTATTGCATGCTTCACAAAAAAACAAAAACAGGACATTTTAGGTGACTTTGCTATAGTACAGTGCCAGGTAGGAGTTTCCTCACCATAACTCATTACATTTGCCATTGATTCACAGATCAGCCTGGCAGATATGTAAAACAACACTTGGTTTGTTTTCTTATTAGGTATGCCTTTTTTCCATTGACACAGAGATTGGCTCTGCCTGATCTGTATGTATATTTCTCAGTGGCAAAGGTATTAGCCTAATACCTCAGGTTACTGCTCAGTTAACTGCTGTTCCTCGTTTAGATTACCTCATGCTCAGTATACCCATCATATTTAACTCACTAATTTAAAATACTAATTTAGCTAACTAATTTAAAATATTTAACACACAGTGGTTGGGTCTTTGTGTTCGGATTATCTTGTCAATCATAAAAGAAGAAACAGGAGGCCCCATTTTTACTACGGTTACTTAAACGAATACAAACCTTCAATCAGTCATTATAGTTTTATCTCAGGCCAGTGGTGTGTGAAAATGGTTTATTAATACCTCTTTGTTTTTGCATGTTAAAGCTGGTAGAATGTGGACTCTGTTTTACTGAAATGTGCTGTGCTGTTTGCTGACTGCTTGTGTGGTGAGAGCCGAGTGGACTCTTGCCTTTGCCTGCATCACATGCTTACATCCTGCACCTGTCACTGTTTGGTTCAGTCATGCATTAAATAAGAACTCAGCTGGGCAGTGTCCCCATGGTCCATTCTTATAAGAACCATGTTAGCTTGCAGCATGTGCAATTTATTTGGCTTTTTCTGTTTTGGTGAACAATTCAAGTTCTGAAATTTGAACATGCAACTCTGATTAATAATTGAGTTTTGGAATTCTCATATTGTGATAAAACAGATTCACATTTGTGGGAATGTCAATCCCCACACCTTGGAGGTGTCAATTTCATATAAATCCAAGAAAAAGGGACTGTCAAAGCTTACAAAATCCCTAATTTCTACTGAATTTATACCCATTTGTATTCATTAGATTTCTGACAGCCTTACAGGAATAGAATCCTACAAGTGGATTTTCACCATGCTCTGAAATATGTGCAACCTTCATTATAGGTGTCGCACTTTGAGTCCTTTGCTCATTGCGGTTCGTGAAGTAGGGTTTATATTTGTGCCTGCAGTATGACTTTGAGCTAAAGTGTGGCCCAGTGGAACGTGAAGCGATGGGCAGAGTGCAATAATCTGTGGAGAAACTCTATCGAGGGTTTAGTGGCAACTCAGTAATGTCAGTAATCTGCCACTACTCTGTGGCAGGGCGAAATTACTCTCTTTGGTCTGTTTGTCTTTGCTAATGGAATCAGCACTGCAGGCTGCCAGAGAGTGATCGATCTCCTTTTTGTGTAGTGATGTGGGTTGCTGTGAAAAAAAAAAAATATGAGAAGCATGGCGAATAAATTCACTGAACCATATCTACTCTGGTACACATATCTCCTCATCTCCTCTGAGTACTTGTAATGGGAGCATTCCCTAAAGCTGGGGGAGATGTGACTCAATCAGGTTATTGCCATCAGCTTCCAAAACAGGAGAAAAAAAGAGGATTTGAAAGAACACGCAAATATTGCTAAACTTTTTTTTTTTTTTTTTTGCTAGGATGATGTGGAAAAGTCAGAATATCACTAAAGCCAAAATGTGAAAGAGTGATAGAAATGTGTTTTTCTAATAAACAATAACATATCAAGCCAAGACATTATTTGCATTTTTCTGCCAAAATTTCATAAATGCGCATAACATTTGCAAAATGTTTGGACAGAAACCCGGCAACGGTTTTGGGCACTACATAGTTAATGTTACAAGAGTTTCTAAAATGCACAGTGTATACTTTACTGTGCTATACCTAATACTGTGGTGCTGTTCTAATAGTTCCTTAATCAGAGCTATCAATGTTGACAAACTAATGCCTAGTCCATATACAAATGGACAGATTATAATTCACAATTTATAGACTGCATTGACCAGCCTCATGAATGGTATAACACATATGGAATAACACATATAATTGTATGTGTATATGCTCATCAGTGTATTTGTTTATGCATCTGTGCTTATGCATAACCTCACCATGAAGCAGTAACTTTACTGTCTGGTATAACTCTCATGTAGAACAGAGAAAATCAACAGCCCAGACAGCATGGTTGAGGTTAATGATGTTTGGCACACTGGCATTGCTCTCACTAATAGTCATGTAGAAAGGTTGAAAATGAGGTGGTTTATATTCCTTAACCAATAACAATCATACAGCCTTAGTCAGCCTCCCATGGGATCTATCTCCATATTCAGGTTTGCAAGGAAACCTTCATTATTGTGTCTGTAGATGCAAAGTAGCATGCAAAGTGCATGAAGCATCAAAGACATAGGACACAATTAGAGCATTTGCAATTAATTGCATGCATTATGCTTTTCAGTGCCTCTTCAGGGACCATAGGGGAGACCTTTAGGCTTGGTACTTATCCCTTTGCTGGTTGAGATGTCAGTGTTGTTTCTTGCTCTTCCTTCAGCTCAAGCTACATGGCTGTGCAGCAACTAGCATTAGTCTGGAGGGATTTTAGCCTCAAAGTAGCTTTTTAGCTGGTTGTAACCAGCTGGCTGGATTCCCATTATCACAGCTAGCAAGCTTTTTAGCTTTGCTGGCTCTGTTTGTATACCATTATCTTCCAGAACCTTGCTGCCGGTGTTGCCTCTTCCTGTCCATTTGCCCAGCATCTGAATGAAAATTAATTGTGGGGATTCCATGTTTCCTTGGCTAGTTTGCCCGGGTGATGGAGGCCTGTGCTCTGGTTAGATTATGGAGTTGAAGCTGGCACCATAGCACTTTAAATGACAGGATTTATGGGGAAGAATTTTATGGTGGCACTTTATCTTGGCACTTTTCCAGTGTTGCCTCAGCTTGCAATGTAGTAGACAAGCACATTACCCATGATCACCCAACATGTCCTAAAAGCTGCAACAATTTGAGATGAGGAAGATGGGCAGTTCTGCCAGAATTGCACTAGTGCAGAAGGCATTGACAGCATGTATTATTTTGCTGTTGCTGAAAAAATCAGTTGTATCTACATTATAATTTTGATAGGTCTGATATTTTAAATTGTAATTCTGTTATTGTTAACAGTCCCACATATTTTCCTCTGTTGTGCCCAGTCCTCATTTCTGTTCTTTACTTGTCATGTGATATTGTGTATCTAATGCTGTCAATACAGAACAAGGAGAAATTAATTTTGAAATCTTAAATATTGAGATTGATCTATCTGTGATATGATGGGATTGTTTCACAAAGTGTTTCTCCAGCAATCATATTCATGAGAAGTTGTAACACTAACAGCTATATCCAAAGAACTTAAGGTGGAGTTGATCTTTTAATGAGTGAGTGATTCTAACTGTTCTTTGATTCCAACAAACTATTGTCTCTAAAGTAAGCATTTCAGTCCTGAAATGACTGATAATGAATGATGATACATTCTCTTCATCCATAAATTACTTCTGGCAATATAGCAAAAGGCACCATCTACGCCTTAATAGCTGAAAGAGTTGCTGTTTTTTTCATTGTTCCATGTCACTGCAGCAGAGAGATAGTGTCCTAGGGATGCAGAATTCTAAATGCAATGGCTTTTAACTCAAGGACATCAGAAAACCTTTAAAGCCTCATGGATAAAAACTGATGTTATCAATGTTTACCAGATAGAAATCTGCTTAGGGTTTCCAAACGTTATGCAGAATAGAGGTTTGTTGCAGCTGTGATGAGAGGGGTTTTACATTGGCCATATTTATATACATATGCTTGTTCTTCTCTTAGCTCAGATGAATTATAGGAGCTTATGTTTGCTGAAATAAAAATGTGGCGTTTATTTATGTTCAAATTTCAAGTGGTTATACTGAATAGAAAAGATTTGTATGTTTTCAAAGCACTAAACCTGAAGGTGCTTATCACCTTAAAACTCAGACTTTAAATCAGCTTCTCCTTCCAAATAAATTGACTGACCATTTTTACAATAAACTATTTCATGCACATTCTGACACTTGAATTCATATTTGCACAAAGGAAGTATATTCACAGATGGTGTTGGATTAGGGCCTCGTTATACTCCACATCTGCAAATCTGTGAGCATGTGGGCATCACATGCAGATGTCGGCATACTTGAAAAGTTATCATGAGCTCTAAGGCAGTATTTTGCTTCATTGTGTTTTGGGTCTCATCATAACCCCTGCAGTTATAAAGGTTATAAAGTTATAAATCAGTTTATCGTCTATAGTTCCAAATATTTCCATTGCCAGGTGCTGAATCTTTACTTTCTAAATAATACTATCACAGCCATCTGTCCTTTGCTCTTTATCTTTCAACGTGGTGTACTGTTATTATACTCTGCAGCCACTTGATACAGTAATAGCATCAACTACTTAAAGATTTAACAAGGTTTTATATAGTAATTCTGTGGACATGCGCCTGTGCTCAGGTGGTATTTGTAATGCACATTAGCAGCCAGTGGGTTTGTTTAGAGCTGTCACCTATAGTTTCTGCTCTCACTGAGTCAGAGGGGTAAATCACCTGGACTGGTCCCTGCTCTGGAGAGATTGTATTACTGATCCAGTTCCAGCTGAGTAAATGCTGGCGGGTTTGGCTGCTGCTGCTCATCTGGATCCTTGTTTGTTTTATCCTTGTTGTTTTATGAAATCGTGGATCTAAATTGAAATCATGGTGAATTTTAAAATGCTGCTAGAGATTACATTTTCTGCCTTGCTATCCTCTATTGCCACTACAAATTGACTGAAATACTCTCTGGATGAACTGTACCAACGTCAGTCAAACGACAAACCTCCAAGAGAACTCAGGGTTCATTGAGACATCTTTCTCCAGTGTCCAAAGTACATCTACCAGGGATACCACCATAACTTCAATTTTAATAGTGGCAGTACTGGGACTATGCTATAAATGGAAATGGAAATAGAACTATCTGTACCTTCTGGTCTGCAAGTGCACAGTATCTGAAAAATTCTGATTGATGTGAAGATCAAAGTGTTATTATTATTATGATTATGACTATTAGTTAAATCAGCTATGAGTGTGCACACAACTTGTCCTACGTTTGCCCTTTACAACATCTGATCTATCACCAAAAAAGCTTCTGATTAAGTACTTCATTAAGTAGTTCTTCATTTGTGCCTTCTGGCAGCCACAGAATAATTTTTGACAGTTAAATGCAGCAGTTCCATCCAGATTTGTTTACATTTGCAAGCCTTGTTCTTCAGGTAAGGGAGGTGGCCTATTGATTCATCACAAGAGTATAAAACTAATGCCACTCTCTTTATCTGACCAGTCTTTCTTTGAACAACTGGTTGTTAAACTCTGTGGATCTACACTTACCATTATTGCAGTTTTCTGTAGACCACCCAAATCATCAAGTACTTTTGTTAATGAACTTTTAACAATTTTAATCACCCTTTGTGCAATGTCTTCTAACATTATTTTAACAGGAGATTTTAATGTTCATTTTGATAATACTGATAATATGTTCATTAAATATTGTAATGTTAGACTTTTTTGATCCAACACAGAATGTCAGTTTTACTACTCACATTAAGAACCATATACTTGATTTAGTTTGTTGCTCTGACATTATACCACACAATATTACCTCTGTTGAGCTATCTCAGCCCAGTGTTATTTTAATGCCAACATACCGTATAGTAAATCAAAGGTGCACTCTATGATGTCATGCCACAATATTTGACATGTTAGTCCTAAGGATCTCAGCAGTTTAATTATTTCAAATTTGTTCCGATCCCTATGCCTTCGTGTTTGGCTTTAGTGGACTATTACAATAATAGCACATCCTCTGCACTTGATATCCTAGCCCCTACAAAATCACGGGTTGATTCATTTGTCCATACTACTCCTTGGTACATGCCTGCATTACATTGACTTAAGGCTTTAGGTCAACATCTGGAGTGGCTGTGCATTAAGACCAGACTTGTTGTCCATGAACAATTGTATGAATGTTTGATCATATACTCTGCTACAAAAAAATGTTCTCTCAACAATAAAAACATTGTATTATGCAAACATTATTAGTACAGGTGAAGGGAATACCAAACTCTTTTTTTTCTACAGTGAAATGTTTACTCAAACCATCTGAAACAAATATCAATAGTAACCTCTGGAATTAACCATATTCTGCTTTTTTGAGCTCCAAAATGAGCAAAGTTCATGAGCAGTTGCCTCTTGATCACATTGATTTATTACCAGCAAGTGCTATGAAATTGTCCCCATCCATTGTGTCTTCTGTCTTTCTGTCAACTGAATGTCATATTTTTGTCTAATACCTCCACATGTCATCTGGATCCTATTCCCACAAGCCTAGTTAAAGCATGCATGCCTTCAATTATTTCTTTGACAACTTTAATTATTAATTCTTCTCTAACCACTGTTATAGTTCCCCCTTTTTGAGAGATTTTAAACATAGCACATAAACAGCTTACCAATGACCTCCTCAATGCAGCTGATTCAGGTTTGCTTTCTATTCTAATTTTACTTGACCTCAGTGCAGCCAGGATCAATTGGCTGGTATCTTGCAGACAGGACACAGTTTGTACAGATTCATAATTATCTGTCAGAAAGCTTCACAGTTCGTTATGGTGTTCCACAGGGTTCAGTCTTAGGGCCACTATTATTCAACATTTACCTTCTCCCCCGTCTATGGCAATATTTTTCAGCACTATGGTATTCAGTTTCACTGCTATGCTGATACGCAGCTCTGTGTGCCCACTATGCCAATGTCTACTCTCTCTTTCAGTACTCTCACTGCTTGTTTCTGGGATACACATATATGGATAACAAGCAATTATTTAAAATTCAATAACAGGAAAACTGAGCTGCTTCTTATAGTTCCTTAATCTACACAAATATTTCTCTTTCCAGTCATATAAATAATGTCTGGAAATATTTTGTAAATGAAAAAAGGACATAAACATCCTGTTTTAACACAACACTCTACTGAAGTCTTAGTCATTGCTTTGGTTACATCACGCAATGACTATTGTAATGTGATCCTAGTGGGCATTTCTAACCAACTTATTTGCCAACTTCAACTCATTCAGAATTCTGCGGCACAAATCATTACACGCTCTAAATACTGACTATGTTACAACTTTGCTAGCGGATCTATCTTGTAGATATTCAGACCTAGTGAGGAGTGTCACGGAATGTTGATGGCATTTGTAGTTAAAAGGCTACAGCCCTTCACAGTTGTCAAGTAACCATCCCTTAGGTAGGCAGAGTTTTAAAAAGTTAACGTTTTCTTGCTACAATATCTACTGAGTTTATTTTTCCCCGGGGATTATTTTTTTCCAAAGGCGCTAGGTCCAAAGTGCACTCGCCCCTCCATGGGTATTTTGATTAACCAGTTGATCCCTGCGTGTTAGAAAAGTCAGTGACATGAGCAAGCATTTTTCAAGATTGTTAACCACTACCTAACAGCAACAGCACACAGTGAGGAAACAATAAGACAGAAAGTACTAAAAAGCAGTCTGCAAAGCACAAACAAATATGGCACGAAGGATAAGGCTGAAATTCATGAATCACACAGATGAAAGCTAAAAAATCAAATGTATTCTTTATACCTAAACATTTGACACTTTTTTCCACAATTGAATGGAATCGAAACTTGGAATTGATAAGAATCGTAATCGATAAGCAGAATTGGAATCTATATAATGATAAATAATATAAGAAATTCCAGGGCTTTCTCCTATGCTGCACTTCCTCCTCACGTTCGCATACTGGACTCGGTTACAGAATTTAAAACCGCTTTAAAAACCCAACTTAAAGGTTGGTTATTCATCTTAAATACTACTTGTGTATAGTACTAATTGCTGGTGTTTGTTATAGTTGTTTTATTGTTTGTGTAAGTTGACACTGAATGTCATGAAAGAGCGCTGTCACGGTTCGCCGGTCACCATGCAGGAGGGACATGCCCGCTCACACACACAGACACACAGACACACACACACACACACACACACACGCACACACACAACAAACAAACAAACAAACAAACAAACACAAAACACACATGCCATGGTCCCAATCACTCACTTATTGATGCTATTTAAGCCTGCAGCTACCTGCCGTTGGTGCTGTGCATTGCCAGTCAGCGTGTGCCTGTAGCTGTCGCAAGCATCTTCAGTTCCTGTGCTGATCTCCAGATTGAGCTATTACTGTCAGCTTGTTTCTTTTTTGAGTTTGCTCAGGTGTTATGGAGATGGAAGATTCTCTTGACTTTCACTCGCCTCTCACTCCCTCCTTGCTGCCAGCTTCATAGATGCCATTAAATAAAATATATTATTATCCATGCAAACATGATTGTCATGTTAGTGACTCCTTCTACAGTTTGGACTTCATACGTTCTGATGTTTTATCTCATGATTAATACACAAATGATCAAAAGCTAAACTAAAAGTCTACACTACTGAGGATCTGTATTGAGTTATTTTGCAAGGAACATCTGTTATTTTCTAATCAATAGAATAAAACTCTGGGTGTCGGAATGGCATTTGATGAAAGGCTATATGACAAAAGTGATTTCACATTGTTCTACAAGTACATTTGTTTCATCAGCTCATACTGCCTTTCAAGTTATGACTTCACATCTAACAGCATCACATTACTTTGCAGAATTTTTTAATGCCATCGCATAATAGCAAAATCAGAAAAAATAGCAAAGAAAAAGAACAGGATCTATGATAAATTTATTCTTTGGCAGCTTTTGATCATTCTACGATAGGCCCTGGTATTTAATATGTGCGATATACTTTAAATAGCATAAGAGATCTTCTACAGTATTTCTACAAATAGAAATGGTGCCATCAGCTTTGCAGGAAAAGGTACAATATAATGTACCATTACATAAAGCCTGCTTTTAATATAACCAATGTAAATAAAACCCTCTATGATTCACCTCTCTAACTATCAAGAACATTTAAACATAATGCAAATTCGAAATTTTGAGAGAAAATCATATACATAATTTTGGAACACTTAGATATAATAACTTCAAGATCATTGTTTCCATGTGTTTTGAAACCATCTATTGTCTATTTACCACTGTGTGCTTTTCCATTTTTTACTTTGGCCTGCAAAAACTAGTGTGGCAATAGTCTTCAGCTTTTAAGCATTTGTGTTTAAACCTGTGAACCTAACATGTAATGCAGGGGTGTCCAGTCTTATCCAAAGGTCTAATATGGCTAAGTACTTGTTTGAAGACTGAGACCATCAACTGGAAACAGGTGTTCTCCTGCTTGGCTTCAACAACAACCTTTACTCATACTGGCTCTTAGTGGATAAAATTGGATGCCCCAGCTGCCACCCACACACCAAAGTTCTATTTTAGGTTTTAAAATGTTTTTACATCATATGGTTTTTGCAATACTGTCAGTCACATTGGCTCAAAAATGAATTGACAACTTGCCAATCAAGTATTATCTGTGCATGTTCCTTTTGCCATTAGTTCCGACTTTGGTTTTTATAACTATGTTTATCCCATTCAGTCTGCTGCTAGTTTTCAAACAACATGCTTCAGGATGTACATGAATCTGAACACTAGTCTCCACTTCAAACCCCATACTGAATCTTTCTTTGTGGTAGATTGTCTTGCTGTTATGTTATGTGTGAAGGGCTTGTTTGTGGCTCATTATGAGCCTCTTCCCAACATCCCACGCAATGGGGCAAGACAAGACTCTGACAAAGGCCTTTCTGTCATGATTTCAGCAGGAACAAGGCAAGAGGCAGAACGCAGATACAGGAGGCGGTTTATTAAACGAGGGAAATACAAAAATGAAGGGCAAAATAAACAGAGGCAAAGGGGTAGTAACACTGAGGGTAAAATAATACACGACTGGAGTAAACGGAAAAGCAATGGCAGTACTAGGAGCATAATATAAACATGACTGAAGGAACGAGACTTAGCAAAATAACCGTTGAACTAGAAGACAAAACCCAGGGTTAAAATAATCAGAACAATCAAGGATAATCAGACGCAGGTGAATATAACAGTGACAACCAAAACATGAACTGCAACTGAGGAACAGACGAGGGGCGGGGAAAATGAAACCAAGGAACGAAACAGGGAAGTAAAGCAAAACAAAGACTCGACAGGGAAATCATAAAGCAAGGACGCTAGGAGGGTGGCCAATCGTTACACTTACCGAATGATTCACACAGACAGATAGCTGCATTCCACACTCTCAGGCCCAATTCCACTGCTGTCAAGAGTTAAAGTGCATCCTCCAGTGTGCTGCATGAGGGCAGAATTGCCTTCCAAGACAGCACAGTCCAGCACTAAACATGTTTTATGTATCTGTTGTGTATGTGTAGGCATTTGTAACTTGAATATCATAACATTTTGTATGGTTGAACTGTGTATTGAGTGTATGGCTCTTTTTTTATAAAAGGAAAGATATTTACAATAATTAGTTTTCATGAAAACTTTGCAGTTTTGGGAAAAAGTGGTGCTTGTTACAAAACTCAATTAATAGGCATAATTTTACTTACATTTTAGCTCATTAAAATATTATGTGTGTTGTAATATTTATAGATGTGAATATTTTTCTCTTATTTCAGTGCATAGAGGCTAAGAAGTTCTGCTTGTATTTTCAGGAAGGATATCCCACCTACTTCATGTGAGTACACAGTTTGCATTTTATAATCAGAATTATATATCATTGGAACACACTGCATTTATCATTGAAATTAATTCAGTTTTTGCCACAACATTGGCCTAAACTAGGTCCTCCACTGGTAATTTACTAGCCTTATTGGTTTGCCCTGTCTTGAAATTGATAGAAAATCAGATACTAACTTCATTTAGTTTGTAATTTGCACAACTGAGGATATTAAACGAAAATATTTTTGCATCTTCTGTGAGAGGCAATTTATGTTAATAGAGCACTTCATTAAGCTAAACTAATTGGTTTTTAAAACACATAACAAACTTTGCTGAACAGGGCAGATAAGTAATGTCATTTATATTTAGCTGATGCTTTAAATCAAAAGTGACTTACAATTATGACTGAGTACAACTTGAGCAACTGAAGGTTAAGGGTGTTGCTCAGGGGCCCAACAGTGGTAACTTGGCAGTGGTGGGGCTTGAACCATCAACCTTCTGGTTACAGGTCAAGTACCTTAACCACTGAGCAGGGATATTTGGTGTTCTCATTACCTGGGTTATCTCTTTTCATCCATGGATATGCTCCAGTATTAATGCTCTTTGACACTAGAGGTAGTAGCCATTGAGAACCATTCATACACCACCTAAGAAAACAACCCATTCAATTTACCCTGCCTGAGGAAGACATGAAAAGGGGATGATAATTAATTTGCAAACTTGTTTGAAATAGGACGCACAGCTACTCAGATATGTTTCTTTAATCCTGTGATTGACAAAAAAATGAGAAATAATGCTTACATATAATTTTTATTAATTTTGACGGCACAAAGCAGAGCAGAAATAGGACTTAAGATTTTTTGTCTCAGGACCAAATGCTTACTAACAGTTAATTTTATATCACATTCTGCCTAATGAAGGCAAGCATTGGGTTTGGTCCTATTCTCTGAGTCAGGAAAAAAGGTTTATCAAAAGGTGTCTAAATGTTTTGGGGTTTTTTATTTGCCGGTCAGAAACAAGTGTTTATGCCTAAATTTAGAAAAGAGTGTTTATGTTCATTTACTATGCCTACACCCTCTTATTGGCTTGGTTCTTACAAATTACATCGCTTCCCTCTCTGTTGCTGTTTGGGCACAATCATTGTCCTCAACCAGCCTTCGAGTGATTGCTGTGATGTAGCTTAGGCTGTTGGCTTTTCCCACACACTAGGAAACAGGGCAGTGGGTTTGATCTTACAGGTGGTTTCTATTTATTTCATTTCTTGTTTCTTTGTTTCATTGAAAGATTAACGACTTGCATTAATGATCTAAAAAACACAACCCCCCAAAAACCTCTACAATATGACTGGTGACGACCACAGGCACACCTGGCACTGGCCCATCGATTACACTGCTGCACAACAGTGGCAGCATCGAAGAGATTATGGTTCTTACTCTCATTGGCAGGGGCGTGCACAGAATCAGAGCCACAAGGTTTAAGCCACAGCACCATTTTATAGCTCTGTTTATCTACTCTCTGGGTGTGTCTTCTCAAGCACTCTATTCATCATTTTTGCTATAGTAATAAACTCTGCAAAAAGTGAGGCTCCTAAGCATTTCACATACAGCAGGGTTTGACCAGAGTAATTTATGGAGATATTCAATTTACTGTATATATTAACAGAAACGTTTGTAGACTATACTCTTTTCTAATGGTTTCCCTGAACAATTAACATAATTAAGGACAAGCTTTTCTATTGTTTATTTGACTGCATCTGATCAGCAATGTGTTGAGCTGACAAAGAAGAGGAAATTCCATATATATCGGGTAAAAGTGTGTCAATGAAAATATATTTTAATATATTTTTTATTTAAGTCACAGTACTTTTGGTGGGGATAGATTCTTTTTTCATTTTTAAATCTTAAAAAAAAAGAAAAAAATGAAAGCACATCATTCCACTGTAATTAATGCTGCATTACACACACAGCAGTGTTATACAGCATTGATCTTCTTTCTTGGCACGTGTAATTAGTTGCACTAGACAAGACATTACAGTATGTGCAGTAGGGTAGTTGCATTTTCGAAAGGATGGAAAGCATGGAAGGACAGTTTGAAGAACGTCTCTCTGCCAATAATATTCAAGGACAAAGGTTTTCTCATACTGCATATGGTACTGGAGAGACTGAAGCTGAATAACTAATGCTAATGGTAAGAACACATTCCATTCTTCTGCCAATATTACCTTTACAATGTATATAAAGAAAGACAAATGTTACCCTATTATATCCTTCTATTTTGTTATAAGAAATACACCTTGCTTTTATTAGAGATAGATACTGCACGTTTAAAAGAAATATGCATTGTTTTTATTAGATAGGTACTGCTTTTATAAGAAATCTTACCTGTTTGTTTGTCATTTTCTCTGCACTTCTTACATCACTGAGAGCAACATGATTTATTTCCTTAACTGCCAAGCTAGGCAGGCTGTCCTTGATGGGACATTTGCCTGTACCTGCATGAGTTACTGATGGGTGAGGGAGATTGGGTCTCATTCTAGGCACTTGATCTGCTTGACTGAATCCGTCCCTGCTTTCAGTCAAGGCGAATTTTACTGTGGGAGTCATTCTCCTTCCACTCTGCCAGCATGAGCTTCCAACTTCAGATGGTTAGACAAACATGAATAAAGAACTAAAAATGCTAATGTTTTATAGCCAGAAAGAAATTTAATTTGCATTACAGATTTCCTGTCTACGTAATAGATTTGTCATATTATGAAAGATTAAGGCTTTCAGCCTGTGTCTCCAGGTATGTGTCTCTCAAAGGCAGATGAATGAGGAGAGTAGAGAAGTACCCTCAAAGAAAGGGATGGAAGTAAGTAAGCCCTAGACTTCAAAACCAACCGAAGATGATGTTTTATAGTAATTCTGCCATGGACATTATTATTACCAGTAAAACCCTTAAGAATGTCTAATTGGGGCTATGTATAAAATATTTCATACTTCATTAGTCCTGTTTCACCAGTTATTAACTTGATTTTTTTTTTTTTTTTTAAACATTGTCTTTTCACAACAGTACAGATGCAATTTGTGGGTGTTTTTGGAAGTGATCCAGTGCTCAGCCGTAGGAAGGTGCTTCTTAATGCATAAAAATTTAAATTACACCTGTCTGAGCCAAGACTGGCTGCAAATGTCAGAACTCTGTGTGAGTTGCCCTGCGATGTGACAATAATTGGAGTCTTAAACTAGAAATGCTCTGTTGAAAGGTGATCAATTGCTAATTATTCACTTCATTCTCCTTAGAATAAGCAGAAGTTTCCATGTCAGATACACAAACCACCCACCTCATTAAGAACACCTTGTTACAACACTCATGAGTCACTTTATTAGATGCACCTGTCTCATATGTGTAGTTATGGATAAGCGTAGCCCATTTGTGCCATGCAGATCCATAGTCCTTATTCTTATAGCCATACCCGATTGGCAAAATATTATAGGAGGTAGACCATTTTCAACACAGCAATGACCATAACATAGTAGCGGGATGGTAGTGGGTCTTACGCTGGCATGAGTGTTATCACACACAGCAGCACTGCTGGAGTTTTTACAAATGTTAATGCTGCTGCTGGGTTGAATGGTAGGAGTCCAGAGGAAAGCCATTAAGACATCACGTCCTAATAAATAACTAAGAATGTAATAAATGCCTTTTAAAGTCATCCATTGGAACCCAGCACATAACTACAATTTTAATATTTAACATTAAGATTTGAATATTTCAACAGTATTTTGTTTTTTATCTATAATAACAGGTTAAGTAGATCAGTGTGAAGCATTTCAAATTCTGCTAGCTTTTTTTGGTTAGACTTTGTGGCTATGTTCCTAACAGCAAGATCACAATTCATTTCACTTTCACTTAAATCCATGAGATTGTTGGAGGGCCAGTCTAACAGAATATCCATTACCTGTTGTGACAGAGTGCCAAAAACAGAGTGCAGAATACATCTTAGCTGCAGTTGGCCAGCTGCGATTCTGATCACTCACCCTGCAATGAATTCTAAATAACCACCTCTGGTGATTTCCTTAATTTGCTTATTACATTGTCTTAGATGCCTGTCTGGTCATTAAGACATAATTATTGTTGTCAAAGTGAATACATTTTGGATATCCTGAATTTAATTCTGAAATGTTTTGAGATGATTCTGTATTTTAAAAAAACAATTATGAGCTAAGCCAAAATTTGACTATAAATTGCAGATGTGGCCTGAGAATGAAAAGCTCTTGGAACTCTTTTATTGGCAGTGTGTGTAAACTTTTCATTGTTTTTGATTTCTGTCCAGGTTAAGGAGTGTATACCATCTGATGGTGCTGCACGTAGCATTCTTCCATTGGTTACATTCCACATGATCTCACACCTATCTCTTATCTCTTTCAGAGGCATTTGTCTCCTGCGATAGGTTGATGTATAGCAAGGCTTTACACTAATTGCACTGAAAAATATGCAATATTCATCAGGCAAATTACGCCTATCTGTAACATACTTAGCAAAATAAAGTGCTTTTGATTTTGGTTTATGTAAACTTAGAATTAGTGATCTTTGTCTGATCACAGCATAAAGCCATATGAAATTGGAAAAAAATCTATATTTAATGTATGAGGCACTAAAGGCTTTGGCAGGTCATAGGTAGTATTTTAAACACATGAAAGATTTCTACTTTTAAAAAGGTCTCAAATGACATCAAAGCATTAATCTTTAGTAACTAGTAAACACAAGGTAATATAATTCCAAATTGTAGTTAAACTAAATGTGCATCTGGGATGATGACCTTAATCCTGACTCACCACCAATATGGCATCACTTTCCCTAAAGTAGAGAGACAAGAAAACAAATCACAATGTGATTGAACATGCACCATGCATTCTAATCCAGTTGAATTACAAAATAAGCATGTAGCTATTACAAAATTATTAGTTATTGCAAAATTCTACTCTATTAATAGCCTTAATATACTAGTTATTACAAGATTTCACAATTCTACTCTAAATCCATAAAATCAGCCATAATATTACTCCAATTCCACATAATTCTACTTAATTTGACTCCAGAGAGATTTGTTTCTAGATAGTTTTGCATATGGCTGTAGTTAGTACTATAAAGCTTGTCGAATACAAATTGGATTTTCTGAGCAAACCTCTACCCATTTTTTTCAGGAATTTACCATAAAACTGAAATCAGACAAAGTACACTTTTCACATTGGTGCATTCCTCTATACTAGACTAATGTTGACCCAGAACAATATGTTCACTGCATTAGCATTTGGTCAGTTACCCTCTCTGGAATTCAAAAAATACATTTTAAAATACAAAACACTTTGTGTTTGAGTAGAATTCCGGGGAGGCCAAGAACACACTATTTTGCTGTGTGTTCCATTCAAGTTGTTTGATCCTTTTGAGAATTGGTCAATTCTGCTCTGTGTATTTGCAATGTCCAACCTGGAACCTATTTTGAGTTGTGTTGCTATGATGGAGTTCCAATTGGATAAAGTTGCACTGCCGTTTGCACTCCTAATGGCCATAATACTGCCCACACCACCCATTTCTTCCCCTTTTATATGGTCCATTAAGTATGCTCATATTTTCAAGTATTGCTAATGGAGCTCATTTATTTTGAGATCTCCTCAATTTTCTAAAGAGGCTACAGAGGCTGTGCTACTTTTAGCATGGTGTGAGGCAGAAATAATGTGCTTTCAATGCATGCACAGTGTGACCATTAGAGTTGGTCTGAATCAGCTTCTTCTAAAAGATAGGTTTTCATACCTAAAGACCTGTGATGTTCTGCACTTGTTTGAGGTAAGGTAAATTGTTTTTCTTTTGTTGGTGGGGTGTCCCTTGATATTCTCATTTTGTGTTCCACTTTGATTGCTGTGTCACAGTCATTAGCAATGTGCCATGGAGGTAAAGCTCCTTTGGAGTGTGTCCCTGTCATTGTGTCGGATGAAGAGGTTAGCCAAGCTACACAGACCTGCTGCTGCTATTCCCAATTTGCCAGTGCTGTTATGATGCTGATTGTGTATAAAGCCTAGAGCTGTTTCATCATGTGTGGGTGAAGTGGGATGGGAACCTGTGCTGAGCTTCACTCTCACCCACAGGATTGATCTGTACTGTCTTTTTCATTATGAGCAGTGGTGGTGGGGGAATCAGGGGTGATAGATCTGTACATCAGTCTGTAGGAGGAGACAGTTGCACAAAGAAGTAGGCTTAGTATTAAATGTTTCTTAAAGATATTTTTCTGATCATTAGATTTACTAGTATTTTTATGTCTGCAGCTAATCTAATTTTATATCTGTACAGTAACATAGTTTTAGTAGCATTACCCCACTGACTAATGGAAAGTAAATGGCTATTTTCCTTGGACTACATTTCCTGTCACCTGCATTGATGCCAAGAGGCCTTAACAGGGCTAGTGTCTTAGCCTCTTCTCTGCCTCAAAGCAATATTACATTTTATTTGATAAATGTGTCTGTAGTTCTAAGGCTAATCTGATCAGTGTGTCCTGCATATGCTGTCATCTTAAATTAAACTCCATATACTTTCCTATCCCTCAGTCCAGAAAAAAACTTCACTGTAACACTGATACACTGTCAGTACTTAGCAATGCAGTTAAAAATTGAGCACTTGCTGTACCATAATAGCTAAACATTTGACGTTCTCAAGGAAACACTGAGATGGTAAATACATTTGTTTTCACTGTTCATCTCATCTGTGAGTATAATGTCTATTTATGTGCATTTTATCTTGTTTATTGTGTGCTTTCTGTTTGATGTTTATACATGTACGTGTGTCCTATGATTGTAAAGCATCCTTAAGCATGGGAAAGATTCTATACAAATAAAAATTGATGAGGACTATGATAAATACTTCAGGTCAAAGTGTATGTTCACTTTATGTTCACATTAGGACTGAACATTAATTCTTGTGAAATTCATATGGGCTCCTTGAGGAATATCGTACCTTGTAAATACTGTCAATTTTTCAACATTACACATGTTAAACACATTTCACCTGTTAAAGCTTAAAATAATTCCCTTTTTTATTAAATAATATAAAATAATTTGACAGTTGCCGTAGAAACAAATGCACATAAGATATAGATATAGATGTTTAGAGAAAAAAACCCCCAGAAAATTAGTTAAAAATAAGGACTGCATATTATTTGCCCATTTTACAAATGGTGTTTCACCATTTGAGCAGTGTCCTTTGTCTAACAGTCCACATGCTATCGATTTTGTGGGGAGTTTGCTTTGTTGTCCTAGAAACCATCAGCTGGCCTTTCCCCTCTCTGCTGGTCTGAAGGAACTGTAGCCCTGAAGGAGCTGTACCCATGATGATCTTTGCTGCTGGTGTGCCGTCTCCCTCAGTCAGTGTACACTCTTGGGCGTTGGCACAAGCCTCCCCACATAATGGTGAGCGGAGTAACCCTTATGAACTTTAAACGTGAAAGCCGTGTGGTCAGAGGGTTCAGCTTGCTACTGAGACCGCAGGCCATGCTGTCAGCCCTGAACAATTTTGCAAACCAGTCAGGTACACTCCCAAACAAGGAAGGCTGAATTATTAATTCTGTGTGGCATCCCTCATGAGATCCTTTAAACCAGGTAGTACGGATGAGCAGCAGCATCTTAATTTATAATGGTTGGCCCAAAGGCCTCCATCGCTACCTCAGCTTGCCTGCTGCTGGCTGCAGTTGTGCTGCTTAGTATACAGGGCAAGGGTCCAGGTAACCAGTCTCCATTGAACCAGAAGTGTGGGGATTTGCGTCAGTGTCATGTGTAGAGCACAACAGCAGTAACAGCAATGAATGTGTTTACCAAAACCATGGGCCTTATGTTGAAAGGAGAAAATAGCAATGCATTGCATCAAAAGCATTTCTCTCTCTCTCTCTCTCTCTCTATCTATCTATCTATCTATCTATCTATCTATATATATATATATATATATATATATATATATATATATATATATATATATATATATAAAGGTTTATATTATAATAAAACTCCATTAAACAAGAATTAACCTGGAAGAGACAAAAAGTTGAGAATTCTCTGGGAGAATCTACTTGTGGTACATACTCCTTATTTTCAGGCTAGATGAAGGCCTCTAGCTGAAAGACTATGATTCACACAAGGGCACTGGTATTCCACACAAATTTCACCTGAATCCTTAAGAGGCTCTTCTCTTCTTTACTTGTCTCCCTGGGTTGCTCTCTTGACTTTTCATTGTAGGGCATCTCCATGGATACTATAATAGAACACTATCTTAGTGTGCCTCAGGGATAAGAATGAGTAGTGACCTCTCATGGCAAATCCTAATTGCATAGCCTCTGGGTACAGTGAGGATAACTGAACCATGTATTTAACAAGTCTGTTAGTTGCAAGACCATACATACAAAATATTTGGACTGTTGAGGATGATTATTCATCAGAAGCAATCATTAAAATGGTTGTAATTGTAGATACTGCTCTGTTTAAGCTTTGATGTGGTCAGAATGGGCTTTCTCTCACCCCCAGACTACAGGAACCAGGACCCCTCTGGCGCTATGATGCCAAGCAACAAATAGCTAATGGGTTATCACACTGGCTGGGCTTTCTGACCCCTCCCAATTCACATATTGGAATCCAGGAAGCTCTTACTAGCCTCATTATACTTCAAGGATCTGTGACCATAAATTCCATCAGACTGAAAAACAACCAAATTTCCTTATTCCACTGAGATATGTTTCTTTCCCATAGCGCCACAGTGTTATAATTTGCCACTTAATCTACTATAATGTCAAGCTGTAATCAGCAAGTAATGTATGGCTATTTAAATATCATTTCAAGTTGTGTTGTTTGCTTCTATTATTTGTTTCCTATTACTTTGCATTATTCAACCCAGCAAATTCACTTGTATGTTGCTTACCTCATGTTTATTGTAAACAAATTTACCAGTCCTAATTGTGCTTACTAGATCTAATTAGAAAAATATATATTATAGTAGTTTGTAGCTTCAGGAAAGGAGGACAGGAATTAAACCTTAATTCCCTAAATTAGTCTGTCCAATTGCTTCACCCATCCTAGGGTCTGATATTTTAGTTTATAAACTTCACTCTATCATGAAGTATGAAATTGCCCTAGAAATGTATGATTATTTTCTTTTGTTAATCCATGGTTAACATGGATTAATACAATGTCTTAGACAAATTATTTATCCCCATTTTGAAAACAAAGGCTATTGAATATGCATGAACCAAGGCCTGCCCTTTCCCTAGCATATACCTGATAAATGTTTCAAGACACCCCCCCAATAGAGTTTCAGCGAGAAGAATTCAATAATTTATTTTGAAAGTCAATAGCCTCTTGCTAAGCGGTTAACAAAGACCCGAATTTCATGTTACTTTAATTTATATTTTTTGTTGGTTAGGGATTAATCCCATTTGGTTAAGGTTTCCTTTTATTGGTCATTGTTTGGTTTGACAAGTAGACTGCCCGGATGATCATTCTCACAGGTTAATTAAACAGTTTTACTTTTCTTTCTCTTAAGGTAGCCACTTTGGTGCACTACAAATCTAATTGTGTTATTTGGTTTTGGTCATGTTGTTTGTTACATTTGTAATTCTGTAGAAGATTCAGTACCTCTGGTTATTAGTAGAACCTTAATCAATGATTTTTATGAATGTTCTCCCATCTCTGTTTATTGAATAAATATACTCTTATTATAACTTTTGAGAGTCAAGATTGATGGCCAAATTTTTGGGATACAAGAAATAATCACATTATAAAACTGGCAACTTTCATGTGTTGAGACTGATTTAATTATTATTACAGTAATGTGCCCTTTATATTTCATCCCTTTGTGGACAGATGCCGTTCATATGAAGATTGTTGTGGAACGCGATGCTGTGTCCGAGCGCTCTCCATCCAAAGGCTCTGGTACTTCTGGTATGTGCAATTTCCACACCTCCAAGGTATTCTTTCCAAACAAATGTGATGCCAGATGACTTGGCTAAATAGTTTAACCTGCTTGCAGTATTTCAGCAGCTTGTAACAGTTTGAGTATTATTTGAAAAAAAGAAAGAAAAAATTAAAAAAAGAAAACCACAAATGACCAGCTTTGGAGGACCGAGGTGAATAGCTGTACTTCTAACTCCTCCAAATCAATATTCTACATTAGGACTATTTGCCCACTGTGAGTGTGTGCACTAAAAGATGGGAATCAAATTACAGAGCTCCTTCTACCATCCTTTTACTCCCATCTTTACCTGCTCTCTGCTCATCATAAAGTGTTTCACATGTGTTTCTGTGGACATCGATAAAGCAGAACTTTTTGGTCTGTCCGCTTAAGGCTTCTTTGTCTTCCTTTAATGTTTCAGTCTTCCTTTAATGCTTCACTTGTATCGCTGGCAGACTGAGAGCTTCAACATTTGTACAAGTCCAAATTCTCTAACAAAGACTTTAAACTCTGAAAGAAATTCCTATAATATGGGGGCAATATGTTTCTTGGATGTCATAAAAGCTTCAGATTCAGTTATACTCCCAGCAAATCAGCAGCTTTGGCACGTATAATAGATAACACAGGAAAAATAGCTGTCATAAAATGTCCTCATAGTAATCTTTTCCTACTTCCTGGAAAAACCTCCTTCCTTCCAATAGGCTACTGCTGATGATGGGTGTGCTTTTTTGCTGTGGAGCTGGCTTTTTTATTCGTCGACGCATGTATCCATCTCCTCTGAGTGAAGAAACTGCCTTTAATGTGTCTTTCACCAGACAACCTGTGAGCACACCAGGTGAGGAGATAATCTTTTCAGTGTTGCCTTCTCAGCTAGTTTAGTACCAATGTTTGTTCCTCAAAGCTTTGTGAGTCCATTTGCCTTTTTTGGTAATGGCTGAGATCATCTGATCGTATCATGTGCCAGAATCCTGGTTGGACAAACCTGTCCTAGTGAACACAGCCACAGTACTGATTTCATCCGTCAGCCAAACTCCTAATCATTAAAGTATCTGGTCATTTCCTAAACACATGGGGTAGTGGTGGACAGGGACACAGACATTTATTATTAATCTTGTGCACAGAAGAGAGAGCTGCTGGCTAGCTAGCGGCATGAGATATTACCCTCCCTGCCTCAGCCCCCCATCTACTCCTCCCTCCATCCTTTCCTCCATTTGCACAAAAATAAGCAGGAAATCTCAGGCAAGGCTTGCATGACTAAAGAGACTGGGTGGCAGCATATGGCTGTAATCAACTTCCTGCAGTTTGAATGGCTGAAGCAAACAATATGACTGAACAACTACTATGACAGCATGTTTACACACTACTTGTTGGCTGTTGTATCATTCATAGCTGCCACTCTGTGCTTGTTCATCAGAGATCACAACCAGAACAATACATGGATTAACGGCCTTATTTTAGGGGCCATCTTTACCAAGATAAATGATATCTTCCAGCATAAAATGACTGGTCGGGAGCAGGTCAAATTGACTTGGCTTACTGTATGCTCTGTACAAAAATATAATTGTTATAGACTGATGAGACAATCAAATATAACAGCCAAAGTTGGCACCAAACCACTGCTTGCAGTGGAGAAATGGGAATATAGCAGTATCACGCAGCATGTCATGTTCTGGTTGTACATAGGGGCATCAGAGAGGTCCTAGGTAAAGCAGCTGATCACCATCATTTTAAAAAACCTTTTTTCCATACAGTGACAAAAATAGAACACTGTCTTTTCATGGATTGTGTAACTTCACTAATAGAAAATAGAATAATTAAATGAGCGCCATCAATGTCACTCTTATGGAAAATTTAATCGAGAAGGTAAACAATATGGTGAGATGCCTAACTTATGTTCCTGGATCATCAAAGCTTTCTTTCTATGGAAACTTGAGACATGCAACATACTAGACACACAGTACAGCTGCACTCATGCAGGACAGACAAACCAATTAATATGTGTTGAGTTCATATTCCTAAGCAATATTTACTGATTCTAGGGAGCAGTGTGATTCAGTGAATTGTATACTAACATCAGTAAAACATCAAGAGAGGAGCGGACTCACTGAACAGATAGATCATAATATATATGACAGACAATCTTTAAGTCTTTTGGGAAATGCATGTGTTTAAAATTGTTTTCAAACTACACATTTATTAGTAATAGCTATTACTTAGTAATAGCTAAGGTACTTGCAGAAAATCTGTGTCAGTCATTTTCAGTAAATTAGAATCAAATTTTTTGCTGCCATGCATATTTAGGTTTGGCTTTTTTTTATTATAAAAGCGTATTTTTGTAATATAAAACAAGATCTAAATATTCCTCTCATAGTCTCTCAACAGCCTGGCACTCAAGGTTTTGGTGATCCTGCCATGGTAATGCCTCTTGCCCCTGCCTACCCGGGTCAACCCAGTACAGCACATATGATGACCGCCTATCCAGCACCACCATCCTACTGCAATCACCCTCCACCCTCTTATGACCAGGTCTTCAAGACCACGGAGAAAAAGTAGGCTGAGGCCTACACCAGGGGACAGCGCTACAGCTCTCCAAGCCATCTATTCAATCCGGGATGATACAACGCTGCACAACAGCTCCGATGGTCTAGATTGTTTTCAAGTAGCTTAAAG
>NC_137510.1:11552500-11572500 GCF_041902795.1 Electrophorus electricus
GGTTGCTTGACTGCTGCCAATCAGTTGGTATTTCATTTTAATAACATAGTCCCAATTAGGCTGGAAAGATAAATGCAAGTTACAATTGGAAGTGCTATAAAGTAAAATCAGTTGACAAGGAGTCTTATTTCTTTTGACTTCCAAAACGACATATCCATAGAGATAGCCATAAGAGAGCAAGAACACATGTCAACATAATTTTAATGTTAACCATCATGTTGTATATAGTAACCTGTCATTGACAAGTCAGTAACTTTTACACTGTAATTCTTTAATGCAAAGAAAAAGTTAATACAATAAAATTACCTCCAATTAGGACTAAGATGCTTCTTTCTTTCAGTGTGATTTTAATCAGTCATATGTACCAGATAGCCATAAACATTAACGAGGGCCTTTCACGTTACCATTACATTGCATTGAGGACATTGCATTGTATATTTGGGCATAGATTCTCTCATGCTTATCCTTCCAGTGAAAATTAATTTACCCCACAGAATTAACATGGCAATGAGGCTAATTAAATGTATGGAATGGTCACTGAACTAAGCGGCTACATCTGCATGATATTTTCTTAATCATGCGGTAAGAGGAAAGACCCGTTTAGCTTTGGGATGTTAAAATTCTGAAAGTTTTAATATTTTAAGTCTTGCCAGGACAGAAAGGAGCATTTTCAAAATTGTTAAAGATGAAGCTGCAATGCAAAAATCACAAAAGACCATTTTGCACAAGGAAACTACACACATTTTGCACCTCAAACTATACACAGTTCTCCATGGGATCTGCTTGTACATGTTGGGGTGCTCTGATATGTTTTTTATATCTGCAGAATACATTTAAACATCAAACTACATACACTATTTTAAAATAATGACTGACATTCACAGGGATGTCAACTGTAACACTGTACAAAAGTGATTATGCTTCCTACAAAACACACCTGTTTGTTGTGCATTTTTGCATGCTGTATCCAAATGTTTTCAGAATTTCTCCATCAACCAGTTTTTTTGGTTCCAGTATATTTGTATGTCTTTATGCATTGCATGGAAAAGCGGTACCAAGGAACATGGAGCCCCTCTAATGTTGGGTAACTACTGCTGGACACCGAATGTTCCTGAGGCCAAATATATGCAAAACCCATACATTGTATGATTTAGAAGTATGTTTGTATACAGTTTAAGTGCAATAACAGGATTATTTATGAATAAGTAATATATAACTAATATAAATTATACATACTTAAAAACTGTGATAGAAAAAAGCTTAAAATATTTTAATTCAGCATAAACCGTACTAGAAGGTCCACCCATTTTAGGTTGCATTAGGCTCATTCACTCTGCATGAAAATGTTTTACATTCTGGAACACTTTTCAATTATTTAATTCTATTCTTACAAACTACCACCAGTGAGCAGTTTTCTGCATTTACGTTTTAGCATTAGCCTACACATTTATGGAGTTTCCCTGGGCTAACAATCTTCAATGACTCATTTTAACTGCACACACACAACTTGCAGCAGCCTCCGAGCCCAGAACTCCTGACAACTCCAGAAAGTGGTAGTTTTAATGCTTTAGTGATAGGAGGGCACAATTAGACTATACCTAATTGCCACACCAGTCCTGTGACCTTTGTACAAATAAATAACATTATCCCCAGCTTGCACATTCAGACAGGTTACGTAAGCCTGAATGATGTATAATGATTTACATGCCTTACAAGACAAAAAAGGGAAAAAAAAGTGTTACAGTTTCCAACTAATCTGTTAACTGGGCAAGCATGCAAACATTAGCAGTATGGTACAGAGGCACTTGACTCCAAGCATAGCATGAGGTCAGGCTCCATGCAGCACTGCTGTGATGATTAGGTCTGAACGGTTCATTAGCCATTACTTTTAGCAAAATCCTAGCTAAGCCCCATTGACAGTTTTTTCTGAGAACATCACATTAAAAATACATTTTTTTGTAACACTGAACGGAACATAACAGGAATTCTTGACATCATAAGACGTGATCATCTAAGAAACAATGATCAAGAGTTTGATACTATTATGATTTTGTATGAATAAAGTTTCCCATAAAACCCATCATATGTCATTTGTAGAAAAAACTGAAATAAATAATTCATTCTCAAATTTAAATTATTATTCAGAATGACACACAAGCCAGTTTTGTTGATTGTAGAAATCTATGTAGTATGCCCTGGTAATAGATTTCAAGTCCAGTCAAGTTCATTCCAGTTCAAAGAAGCCAAATTTATTGCAACATTCATAACACTGTGTGCCTGAGGAAGCAATATTTACTAGAAAAATTCAGTTCAATATCCTCATGGTCTTTGATAAAGTCATCCCGATCTCAATCGCAATAGCACACCTTCAACACAGCAGCACCCACATTGGTTTGGGTGCTTAACTTTTTTTGCATCCATTAATAGTTTGCCCACACGCATACACTGGTACATATTCAGCCATCTCCATGCAAACACAACAAAGACAGGGCTTAAACACAGTAAGCCCACAGAGGGTCAGAGACGAATACAGGGGCTATCGAGGCACTGCAGTAGAACTGGAACACATGCATGCAGAGGTAATGAAAACCTTTGAAAAGAAAAAAAAAATGATGAACAAGAACTAATCATTTTTACATGATGATACATAAAAAAAAAAAATCACAGCAAAAGATAAAGACTTCAAAGCAACAAGGGTAGAACTGAAGGCGGCAGGTTTGAAGTTATAGTCTGAAAGTGGGAAGTGTTTTTTGCGTCTGTATTGAGTTCTGGGATAATTGCACTGGTTTTGTCCATTGGCACACCGGAAGGGCATGGTAAGAGCTCACAATCTTCGAGTATCCCAAACACCTCTCCAAATGAAGGTGAACTAAAAGCCACTGCACCCAGAGGCACAGGTCAGAGTTCAAAGGCCGGAAAGCAGGAAGCTTCAGGATGGGTCAGGTCTGAGAGAAAATGAATTGCTCCAGCCATACCTGAGACAAAAAGAAAAAAACAGCCATTGTTTTCAGCTAGTATGCTTGCCAGAATGCCAAGTACGTTTTTGCCACCTTATAATGTGCCAATCCTTAAATAACCCTACAACAGCTTGGCTTTAATGCAGAAAGAAAAGAATGAACATGTGCTAAAAATTAGATCTGACAACTGCTGAGAACATGTCCTCAAATGGCAGATGAAGCTATACAATGTCATATGGCATGGTAATGGTGAATGTGTGTGTGTGTGTGTGTGTGTGTGTGTGTGTGTGTGTGTAGGGGGGGTGACTAGGGTTTGTGCCTACCACTCACCTCCAAAACTGGGTAAGAGGAGGTGATCCACCAATCATGGGCCACAGTTACTCTAGCTTGTATACAGGATAGCTTGTATAAGTGTTACTACGGCAACATAAAAAGGTAGGGCAGTAGATGAATGTGTTCAGGTGGAAGCTCCTCGAGAGTAGCTGCAGTTCAATCTGGAAGGCGTGGTGCTATACAACACCAGCGTTAGGCTATACTGTGACAGGCTACACACTCTTCTGCAGCCCTCGTCAATTAGGAGAACATGGATAGGCCCAGGGCCAAACAAGGCTTCATTACTGCACACTCAACGTAAAATCCTAAGAGCAAGTGGCTAGGTCAGGGGTTTGTTTTGGGACGATATCACAGATCCAGGATGTCCAATGAGGAACATCTACTCAACATGTGCACACTGACTTTCAAAAGCATAAGAAGTTTTAGCACCATTAGTACAAGTCCCCCCCCCAACCAGTTATTCAATTTAAGAAGTTATAAAGCAAGGACAAGGTAATCTTTTTAAATGTAAAAGTATTTTGACTTTTCTGCATTGCTGACTGAAATAATGAATATTGCATGCACTCAAAGCCCTTGGTAATCCCAAAACAGAGCAGCAAGCTCCTTTTGTATCTGTATGACAGACACTGTGGGTAATGAACAGCCCTTAAAAGGCTGATACTCAAGATTTTTACCATTTCTGCGCATTGTCTTCTCCAATATGTATACAGATCTTGCTTCATTCCTCCACTACAAAAGCAAGGGTTTTGTTACTGATGACAGCCTAGCATGCAAACACAAAAGCCACATAATAGAGAAATTACAGGCATTTCTACATGCCTTTTATTTTCCTGCAGACAATAGCTGCTTCTGATTTTTTTTCCCCCGATGCAAAAATACGCCACAGTTCTTTAAGGACAAGAAAGGACAGGCAAAATGACTATTGACTATCTATTTGCAATTGGCCTTTGTTGAAGTCAAAGTCATTAGAAACTGCAAAAGGCTTTGACGAGCCTCAGTAATTACGGCGATGATTACTCCAGTTCCTCTTTTTAAGGCTGGGGGAAGAAAGAGCTGGAACTGTGTGGGTGACTGGAGGGGGATGTGTTTGAGGACGTGAATTCGAGCTTTACCTTCAAAGAGGGAATACGGTCGGTCTGGAATACGGCAGCCGTGAGTTCCGTAGTCTAGACACCACTCAGCAAACTACAATGCAAACAAGTGAGCGCACACAGTCATTAAAATATGAAAACCATGTCACCCTCCTAATTTTTGCTTATATTAAAACAACAAGATCAAAATGAGACTAATCTCTGGGGGTGGTTTGACAATAATCTGACAAACAAAAAACAAGAATAATGACTATATGACACAGTATTTCAGTATTTCAAAGCCATTTTTGCTGGTCCAGTCACCATGCCCACAGCTGGGTCCACTGGCTGTAATTCAGTGCTGCAAAATAACTACAGCCGTAAAAGGTTACCATGGCAACGTGGGAACAACAGAGCCCATTTCTCTTTCATTACTCAAGCGGCTGGACAGATAGTGGTGATTACCTGTGCTCTAGTAGGAAACCAGTAGGGCCAGCACCAGTAGGGAATGAGCAGCAGCAGAATCCAACCCCAACCACCCCACCCCCCTTTTTCTTTTTTTTTTTTTACACTTGCCACTGTACTTTAGGAAAATGTCCCCTCCTCATCCCCAACCTCAGCAGAGGGAGGGAACAACAGAATGCAGAATATCTGTCCTAAACGTAAACTGAAATATGTGGAGAAGCACCTAAAAAAAACCCCCCACAAACCCAAACAACAAAGAAATTGATCCAACACAACCACATGTGCATGCAGCTCCTACTACTATACTACAGAAGAAAGGCATGTGAGGGTGTACCTTGCAGGCGCGGTACAAGTATTTGGGCTCCTGGGTTAGCTTGTAGAGTGAGAGGAAGGTGTAGGCATTCCCGGCTGTGCCGTGGCAGATGCCATAGCCCTTCCGCAGTAGTCCCCTCTGCCAAATCACCTCTCCACACTCCACTGCATCCTTTAGGTACTTATCATCCTTAAATACCTGAAGAAATGTGGGCATGCCCACATGCGCGTGCACACACTCTAGATGAGGCAGTTACAATACAACAGTAATTGATTACTCTTGCTTACATTTATACTACCTAATTTAATTTCTTTCTTGAAAGCCACCTTTCACTTCATCTTTAGACAGCACTCAAGAGGTTGGGTCATTTAAACATTTTGATTGTAAAGAATGTCAAACTAATTCTACATGAGTTACAGTAGAAAATGCTTAGAGAGTAAGCCCATTCTGCTCCTTTAAATACACAGTGACTAGTCTTCCTGTGTCTCTGGAAAGCGTAAAAGTTCCAACCTGGCTCAAGAAAGGCATGCTGCAGAGATGCAGTTTATGAATATAATGCATGGTCAGTTTCCCCTCAGTTAGCCCTTAGGCACTTTGATAAAGAGTGGCATAGAGAGAAATGCAGAGAAAGGGGGGGGGGGGGGGGGTGCAAGAAAATGAGGCATCTGTCCACAACAAGTGTAAAGGAATGATAAACCAAGAAAGCATTTCAGCAGAGAACCATAGTAAATTAGAAAAAAAAAAACGATTGCATTCCAGACTTTTACATACAAGCAAAGTATCTTCTTGGATAATTAGGTAAAATTAAGCACCAAATGACTGCAAATAAAATTCTTGTAGAAGTGTGTAATCAACAAGCAATTAAAAACATTACTACATACAAGCTTGTTTTCAGTTTGCTGAACAGCACCTAATGGTTAACTACAGCTCCATTAAACTGTAATTAAAAAGGTATAGTAAAACATTTATTTACAATTATGGCATTTAGCTGACCCTTTTTATCCAAAGTGACTTACAACTACGTCTGAATACAACTTGAGCAATTGAGCGTTAAGGGCCTTGCTCAGGGTACCAACAGTGCCAACTTGCTAGTGGTGGGACTTATAATTGGCAGGTTGCCAGTTCAAGTTGAGTACCTTAACCAATGCGCTACCACTGTCCCTAACAATTTTACTCTAAGGACAATGGCAAACAATCATCCTAAGTGTATATCTATATACTTAAATATAAATTAAATATTTCGATCAAAGTTTTTAGGTCTGACACTTAAAAACCACTAGATGTCACTATGTGCCGCTTGGTTCCACATTTGAGACAGTGGGGGGGGGGGGGCCACGTTTGATATTCAACAGGAGACGGTTTCAGCTCCTGACCTTGCTGTGTGAGCTACAGGTTTAATAGCCAAGCTGCGAGAACTGAATTCTTTATTACATTAAAACGTGTCTGAATCTACTTCATTCGCTGCTGGTCATCCATCGCCATAAGATCATTGCATTCAATCATTCCGATTAGCTCCCTGTGCTTATTTCTGATGCTGATCATTAAAGAGGCACTGCAAAAACAGCACCACCAAATTTTCTTTGTGACAGAGAGAGCACAAGACAGACGGAGAGGCAGAAACAGATATTTTTAACTCCCGGCAGGGCTTATTTAAAAATTGTATAGCTTGTCTTTGAATGGAAGTCATATCCTCATCATATGTCCACACACTGGGAAATCATTTGCATTGAGCACCTAGTGTTAGCGCTTGCATGCGTCTGTCTCCTGAATGTTCATATTAAAAAATAAATAAATGATATGCAGTGTGCGCACACTCCACTCACCTTATGGGCCATAATGAGCATGTGCACTATACCTGGTGCTCCATGGCACCAGTGGACCAGCCTGTCGGTGTCATTGCTGAGGGATGATGGATAATTGCCCGAGCGGAATCTTTTGTGCCTTACGTAGTCTATGCTGGGCCGAACCAGCTCACTCAGAATGTCAGGATTCACCTTGGCCAAGGGCTAGAGAGAGAAAGAGAGAGGGGTAAAGAATGACAAAGACTAATTTAAATTAAAAAAGCAAACGAACAAAAACAAACAAACATTCTTAGAATCTTACCTCTTGGTTAGACAGAAAAAGAGGTGGGAGATGATACTGGCATGAGAGAATTAAAAATCCTTTAAAACACTTCTATAGTCTGTTGCTACTGGCAACAGCAACGCACTTCAAACAATCCATCCTAAGCTCCAGAAATTATTTCTTCCCATTTTTTCACTGTGCAAGTAGCACAGAACTGATTTTTTCTTCATTATGTTCGTCACCAAAAGGAAACAATTATTTCCCACATCACTGCATCAGTACATGTAAGGCTAAAACTTGCAGCCTTAAACTTGCAGGATACAAATTTTCTACAAAAATGTGGAAAGTGCTGTAGTCCACTTGCACGATCCCCCTCTGCAAGCTCAAACTGAGCCCCATGAGGGACCAGGAGATGTAGCCAGGTGAGGACACTGCTGGGGGTGGGTTTCTGCCTAGCCTGCTGCCACTCTGTGCAATCAATCAATCATAGACACCATAGGACCACATTTCACCTGACTGCTGGCAAGTCTCTCAAATGACAGTAGCATTACTACTATGGTTGCCAGCATACACAACACCACCAATCCCTGAACAGCTGCTTTTAATTCTGCTAATGCAACAGCTGATACAGGAACACGCTGAACATCTGCTGCTGCTGCTGGACATTCTGCTAGAGCGCCATTCAAAAGCACAATTGAGTATGTGGAGCCAACAAAACCTCCTACAAACACACCCTGTGCCATTACAAAGACAGCACATGGTATTATGCTGAGCACTGAAGCACGTCCTCATGCGTCAGTGTGACGCACATCTCCACTGCCTTAGCAACTAGAAGTGAACCACACCCAATTGGCTCGCAGGGTCTCTATGGTCCATGCATGTCTATTTTGTGCCTGCCTTCCTCTACTTGGTCCAGCGGTACAGGGACTGACTACAAACATAATTCAGTTCATCAATAATTCAGTTCCTGGTTTGGAAGCAATCCAATGGCAACCTGGTGGGAATTTCTGAGGTATAATTTCTGAATAACTGCAGTGGTCATGAAAGCTAAAATGTAGACTGCTTTTGCTGTGGGTTTTTAAAAAAAAATTTTTTTATTACACAGCAATTCAGAGGTGTTCGCAGGAGCTGAAGCAGTTGAAATATGCTCATCTGTGAGGGACGAGGTCTGATTATTGGGTGGAGGACAGACTAAGCCAAGAGGATAGAAAAAGGTAATGGAGAGAGATGGGGAGAGACCTAAATGTAAAAAAAAAAAAAAAAAAAAACCTCAGAACATTGCTGGTGCTCCTGTTGCTGGTGCAGTCATTTCTGTCTTATGTACAGGGCCATATTTACAATGTGCAAGCACAGCAGAATCACACACACACACATTTATATTAAAGAGGTAGACTACTTTCTGCTGCTTGTATTGCAATGTCTATATAAATGTGGCCATTTTTGGCTAATTGAATGGCTATAGAAGGCTTCGGTGAAACCTATTTAAGTGGGGATTAGGGTTCAGAGGAGGAGTAGGTATGGAGAATAATACCAGAAGAGTATGGAAACCAACAGAGAACCAGAGACAGCACTGATTACCGTCGTAAAGTTATCAGCTCTCTCAACCTACATAAAAACTTGGTGCACAATAGATGACAAGTTTGACTCCCTACAATATACTCAGTCTCTGGGTCTCATGCATCCCAGAGAAAGACTTTCCTTCCCAGATTTGTGACCGAGCTGTGATACAAATCAGAAAAGGACCCCATGTACATAAGAACCTTTTCTGTCCATAATCCATTCTCTCTCTCCTCTTGGGAGAGGATTTCGCATTCTACCAAGTGAACCAAATTGGGTTAAAAATGCCATGATTTACTACATGTACTTTAGATACAGTTAATCAGTTATATTAAAACTGTATGTTGAGTGACCTCATCCAAAATAAATCCTGTAGGCAACTGGATGCTCAAAATGAAGCAGTGGTTGTTTGTGTCAGCTAGAAGATAATGTTCAGGAACGCAGGGCTGTGGGCCAGCTATGGCTCAGCAGTCTCTTATGAAAATGAAATTCATGTCCAGTGCCATAAAAATGCCCCATAAGTTATTCACCAGCTTTAAGGGCTCCCTTATCAATCAGCCACAACTCCTGATAAAATTAGCACATTTTACAACAATTCCAGGCAGTGGTTTTAAATGGAAAAGAGTGAAGGAATACAACCAATTCACAGCATTTACATATTGCATTACACACTATATACTGTATTAAATGTTGATTTTTTTAAAAATGGATTTCTCAGTGAGCAATAGCTGAATAGGTGACTCAACACTGGCATTAAACCTACTCCCAATCCAGCATCCAGACCTTTTCACACGTTTCACACTGATTGTCGTGGTCTGACAATGGGTGTTGCACTCATATATACGTGTCCGGCACCATGAATCACTTCACTGAACCAATTAAACGCTGACGTTCAAGCTTGAGAAAGACAAAAGCACTGCATGTATGTGCGCACCTATGCCCACATGGATGTACTCACACGGTCACACCACACACACACACACCCCTGCACCCAAATTTATTATGAAAGCAAGGACATGATGAATTTATAGAGATACTAAATTTTTGGATGGTGTTTGTGTGTGTATGAGATCAGGCATCTCTTACACAATCAGCTTCTCATCAGCTCCTATCCAACTAAGAGCTGGATAAAAAGGGACAAGCGAATCTACTTTGATGATGTAATTAGTCAAAGAATGCTTGTGCACAAGCAGCAGTAAGAGCTGAATGTGCTTGAGGCCAACATCACTTCTCTACAAATCTGGCCCAGCGTGAGAACGCCCCCAGGCCCTCACTCACCTGCAGCAGCATGTAGTAGATGCCAGCCAGGCCGTGTGCTGCGCCAACGTACTGCTTCTTATGCCACTCGTAGAGCAGTGGGCATCGCTCCGTCTTCTTCTCCTCTTTAGACAGATTCTTCCCTGACTCCAAAATGGCTGTCACCACCTGAGAAGCAGAGCAACAGAAACAAACGATTTAGAGCCAGCCCTCAGAAGACTAACCTCACAAGAAGTGTCAGCTGCCACAATAGAACGTTGGGCTTAAATTCAGTGACCAACCATGGGTGAGCTATGCTTGGAAACAATACACATTCCACCTGCCTCTGTGGCTGGGGAAGCGTAAACCCCAGTAAAAGCATCTTTCAGTACAGGAGGTTTACTACTCCTTTTAACAATCAAAAATATGCTTTACCCACCAATGCTCCCCTGGGAGAAAGCAAGAAGCCACAGGCTCTCGAATAGGCTGAGGCAGAGTCAGCACTCCCATAAGCAGCGTGCGCTGCAGTGTTCCTGCCTGCCCGAGGAGCTCCGCTTCCCGCTGGAGCCACAGCAAGCTCATGCAATGCCTGTCAATTTGACATGCTCGCGTTATGAAAAGAAACATGACAAGCTCCCACAGCAGGCCCATGCTGCAGGCGGTGGGGCAGCCGTCACTGAGTAACTAACCCCCACCCCACGAAAATGGTCCCATGCTACGGAGAGCACAGATGCAAACGAGAGAGAAAACCGGCACTGAACAGGAGAAAAGGAATGGAACGCTAAAGGAAAGGACTGCGAGAATCAGAATGTAAATCAATCTAAGAGGACAAGTAAGACAAATCACAGAAATCCAAGTGATTAAAAAAGAAAACATTACCAGTAAACTTCACATAGTGGACTGCACAGCTAATGAACAGAAGCAGGGCCAGTTGGCCTTAATATAATTTATTTTTCATTCTCTCCATTTTCTCCCTTTGTCTTGGTCAGCATCTTTCCTGGTCTCCCAGGGCGTGGGGGCTGCTACACACTGCAGGTCAGAGTCCAGGTAAGGAGCTATGGGAGTGGAGAGAAACTGAGCCCACCACTGAGGAAAGTGCTGATTCAGACCCTGAAGCCATTTTCACCCCACACAAACTGCTATTCTTCTTCATCATCTATTCTTACTACTCACAGTGCACCTTCACACAGTGTTCTAGGACTAATGTTTAAAAGTGCAGATTTTATTTATATATCTATATAAATTATTATTATTATTTTTTTTTAAACCCTTGCTACCATGCTAGCAGCACAAATGCAAAAATGTAGAATTTCCAAACTGCATGAGGCAAGGCTTCAGACTCATGGAGTCAGGTAACGCTCCCTCATAGTGAACAGCAGCATTCCCGCACCCCCGCGCACCCCCCGGCCTCTGAAAAATGATTTTCTTGACCCAATCTGACACTTCAGAGTTCACCCACTTCAGTAATATTAATGAAGTAAGTACAAGTATAATAAAATAGCATGGTTGTATAAATAAGGGGAAAGGTTATATAGGGAACCTGTTAAAGGGTATTTTGAGCATCACTTTCCCTAGACTATGGTTCTAAAATGTTGTAAATTTTGTTCTACTTTAAGAAAGTAAGATTAGGTCCTGGACCCAAATTCTCTGTTAAGATGATTTCTGTAAAGCTGCTTTGTTTCAAGACATTTTGTAAAATGCACTATAAAAAAGTGAATATAAAACTCAGATTTGAGGAGTCACTGAGCAAAGAAAAAAAGCAATAGAATTCCCTCAAGGCTAATACATATTAATGACCAAACATCACCATATAAAGATGTAATTAGCCTTTTTTTTTTTTTTTTTTTTTTTTTTTTTTTTAGAGAGATATCCATAAACATATGATGAATAGGCTCCTAGAACTGTGTGTGGTGTTTCTCTCCAACTCAAACTCTATATGCAAGAATTTGCTCATCATTCAACAATATTGAAGATGGCAGTCATGTCAGACTTGAAATAGTAAGCTGCACTGCTAAACATCCATTCTGCAAATATATGGGCAGATTTACTATTCATATAATGCAGGATAAGTCTATTTACATGCCCTATTTAAAAATGTATGTTACATATATCTCTGCTAAGCCCATCCCACATACAGTGGTGAAGATGACCATGGCTAATCTACTTTATCCTTGTATCTGAGATTATCCCATCAAGTTTGAGGCCCATGAGCATAGAGACACAGAAATGAGCAGTTATGGACAGCATTGCAGATTTCACTGAGCCACAAAAGAGACGTGAGAATATTATCAAGGGCGGAGGATTTAAGAAGCTAATGGAAACTCTGAAGAAGTGTGTGTTAGACACATGATGGGAGAGAGTCACACCACACTAAATACTGCTTAAAGTCTTTAGATGAGCAAATCCATGGCTGTATATGACATTCCAGGGGTGGGGAGGGGGGGAGACGAGTGGCTGTTGTATATAACATTGCAGCAAACATGAGAGAGTAAAGATACATGAACTGACGATCAATTCTGGGAGATTGTGCAAATGGGATCACTGCAGAAGGCATGCATTGCAATTGTGCATTAAAGCACTGAAAGCCAAGCTCACTGCAGAATATGACAGGAGGTGGGAGCTGACAGGAATACTTTAAAGCAATCCACATTTCTCAAGCTGCATTTTAAAAACCACCCATTCTTAGATGGTTACAAGGAGAAGGAGATAGCCATGCTGCTGCTGATGTCAAAGAACAAGGAGAGAGACCGTCACTGACTTGGCAAGCAATGAAGACATACCTGCAGGATCAAACAAAACTTGACGGAGCCACTGAACTGCCGTACAGGAAACAAGGACTGCTATCCAAAGCTGTCCAGACTCCAAACATGTACTCTGCATCCCCTCTACGTCCACATCACTGGAGCGAATATTCCCAAAGGTTGGCTTCATTGTTAACAAGTCCCGAAGTTCTCCTCTTCTCACTTCTCCCATGTAATGTGGACAAACACTCTCCCTTTTCCACATGTCAAAGCTGAATAATAAACTGCATAACATGGGGAATTTGGATGGATGGAACTCATATTTGATTTGATATTCAGATTTATATCTGCTTTAGACATATTAGCTACTTGGCAAGGGACTGACTACTGAATGTTCCTTGTAAAATCAGGACTTTATACACCATTATCCAAAGCATTTGTTTGATCTGGAAACTCTTAGGAAAGAACAGTCACAGTCTAACAAGAGAACTCTTTAAATAGAAATGTGTGTGTCAGGACACTTCTTCCAATGCTTCATGTCTGCCTGTCTCGGTCACTCTCCAAGGGGTCCTGCCTTACTCTCAGCAGGCTCTAAGAGGGACTCAGCTGCCTGCTAGCTTCTTTCAGTCTGTGGCATTGCATTAAAAATAGTTTTTTTATCTACAAATGTCAGAGTAACACGGGCAGAGAGAGCAACAAAAAGTGTAAGTGTGTGTGGGGTGTTTCTGCTCAACTGCCTTCGGCCAGTGTGTGTGATGTCATTTATAACTTGTGATGAACAAAGAGAATGAAGAGCTCAAGTGGCTGCACCTGTGTGTCTAACATATATGCGATATAGATTTATCAACTGTTTGCTCTACATATATTCCTGTTCCTTCCATGTACTCAGTACACAATCCAGCACCCCAGCCCAAATCCTATAGCCTGGAGACTGCTGCCACAGACCCACTGGCTCTATGGCTCCAACCATGGTATAATAAAACACACACTGAACTTGCATTCTCTCAGTCCTCTCTCCACTCCAACAAAATACAAATATGCCGACACACACATGGAAACGCATGCATATGCACACAGCACAGTAACTGAAACAGCCAAAATTCTCCACCACAAACCCCTTGGGACCCGCAGACCATTCACACTTTTATTCGGTTTCAGGTCCCTATAAACTGTGCAAGGTAAGGTGGTCTTTACAGTGCTTTATGAATGGGTTCAGATGCACTGAGAACTGAGACAGAACAAGAAGAATGAACTCTCTAGAGAACCTTCACAACTGTGTTGAAAACCCCTAATCTAACAAATGTGTTGGATCTAGTTCAATGACTTAGGAAAGCAAGCGTTCCTTAAAATCCCCCCCACCCCCCAATCACCACCACAAAGAAACAACACTTTACTGTAAATCACTTTAAATGGGCTTACATGAAGACTCAGTCCCATTACAGTTCCCATGAGGTGATGCCTAACAGAGGATGCTTTTTTTTTTTCTTCTAAGGAGCCATCCATACCCCTACTATGTATGGGCAACCCAAATGGCCCGTTACCTTGGCAATGGTGCCGTCATCCACCGTGTCTGGGCCAATCTCTTTGTTGACATAGAGCAAGGCGTAGAGGTAGCCAGCCCGCCCATACAGGAGCTCGTCTGGGATCTCCGTGTCTTGACTGATGACTGAACGCTGGAGCTGCAGCAGCCTGCAAGATCCCAAGCATTATACAGAGGCAAAAGGGATGTAAGCAAAGAACTATCAACTCTCAATACAAATGCATCTAGCCCTTCAAGAGATGAAAAATAAGGGAGCTCATTTTAGAAACATGCAAGCTATTAAGCAGATGGGCTGCCCAGCAAGAGGCTATTGAAGACTGCCAAAAAACTAGCATCACATTCAGCTGGGAAATGGAGTCTAAAGAAAGCCATGCTGCAAGAGCAGAGCCAAGAGGGACATTGAGAGAGGGAGGTAAAGAGAAGAAAGAGGGAGAGAGATAGGGAGGAGAGAATGGACCTAAGCAAGCATGAGAGAATAGATGGCATGGTGGCAGTAGAGCAGTGGTCACTAGCCACTGGATCGTGATCGACAGGTCGAGCTCTGAGATCTCCCATGTTAATCATATCAGTCATATGAGTAACATGACTGTGGAAGTTACCACATTTTCCATAGCTGCATCAGCATTTATTAGCTAGACAGTTATGGCCCCTGAGAAGGTGCCATAGAAACAGAACAAGGGCATATGACTTTTCACTTTGCTTTTTAAGGACAAAACTATTTGCTTTTTTGTAAACAAAGTGTAGTATTGCCCAAGAGAGGTAACTGGGAACACAATCAACAATGCAAGAACACTTGAATGGTTCAATTCAACTAATGTTAAAGAGCTTCACATAAAGACTCACTTAAAGACTTAATGACTTTGGGGTTTTTTTTGTTTTGTTTTGTTTTTTTCCAGATCACCAGGAGGAAAAACAAACATTGTTGGTTATTTTCATGTTATTCACCCAAAGGACACGCAAAAATGTTCACAAATGAAGGTGATGGCAATCGCTGTTGACTGCTTATTCAGAAACTGAACAAGGATGAAATCAGCCACAATTAAACTGCCACTTTGAGATGCAACTGTACCAGCTGTATTTTTTACGTAACTGGAGGCTACAGAATCATGAAATACGAAATGGAAATGGTTTTTGAAATGGAGCTGTGGCCAAACATTTATGCTAGTAGATCTCTAATGTGTTCCAATTTCAAAAGATGATTTTATTTTTAAAAAGGTTGATGAATACTGCTGTAGAGTGACAGAGATGACAATCACAGAGATGGTGAGAAAAACAGAGTGAGGGAGAGACAAAGTGGGAAACAGAACCAGGGGAGGGAGCCATTTAATTTCAGTGGCTGAGCAAGATTAGAGTTTACAGCACGTGTAATCAGTCTCATGCTGGGAGCTGCGGAGTTACACTGTCACGCTGCCAGAAGAGAGAACAGTGCACAGCATGTAGTCCTGCAGAATAACACACCACCTCCTAGCACATCCACCCACATAGCACACCCACCCAGACAAGGGGGGGGGGAGTGAAGGACAGCAGACATGACGGCGAGGCTCGGGCTTATTGGACTCTGACTGGCACCCAGCCTAATAGGAACAAACCACAGCGGGATCTCAGAATGCCAGATCAGATAGCAAGGAACACACAAATCTCTGATCTCATACTCCTGCGTGCCTGTGAGGCCTGGAAAACAGTTTGATTTGGAGATGTTCTTCAAATCACTGATCTTACAGCAGCTTGGAAGCAAGAGAGTTTTAAACATATAGCAGACTGAGTGACTCAGAAGCAGGAGAAGATAAGGAGAATGACAATGAGAAAGGAGGCTGTCATACTTGGCGACACACTCCTTGGATTCAGCTTGGTTCTTCAGATGGTGGTGGATGACAGCAGCCACGGCCAGCGGCCCGGCATCTCCACACAGGAATGTGATGCGGCGGCCGTTCAGGTTGCGTAGAGTGCGCTTAACATAGTCGAGAGCACGCTGCAGGTGAGAGCTGTCATAGCTCACCCTGTGCAGCTGCAGGTACAGCAGGGAGATTCCTAGGGCACAATGACACCCACAGCCATTAAAGCAACAGCACATCTTATGGACATCCTTGTAATGTGAAAAACATTCCCGCTGAAATTTAGCAGTGCACTGGGATGAAGTAAAAGAAAATCAAAGGATTGACAGTTGCAGATTCCTCTCTGTCTTTTATACTTCCAAACTAATGAGGCCTCCTCACCTGTCCAGCCTGTGTAGGTGGAGAAATCATGGGGGTCTGCAGTCTTCAGCCCCTCCTCCATCTGCTGGAGAAGATCTTTGATTTTATTTTGTACTTTCTTCTGGAAAGCTTCGCTGAACTGTTAAGGGAGGTAGGGAGAGAAAAAGCTAGAAACTACATCTTGTCATTTGGTTAACCAGTACATCCACAGTTGTTCTCAATATTTATGTTCTACAAGCCAAGATTAATATGTAGAAAGAACACAACTAGGCAGTATTTGAAATGCACAGAGCAGAGTTAGTGTGAAAAGCAGAATACCCAGCATACAGACTTCTGGGACCTCAGAGTATCTTTTATGAGAAGCCTAAATCACTCGTAGCTATATATATCCTTCATAGTCTTGATAAAGTCTTAATGGTTACTAAGGTCTACAATATAAATCCTCGCATTTTGCAATATCTGTGAGAACAGTGCAGTCTGTCTTGATCTTAGTCCAAGTTTACATAAATGACCACATAATGGTCAGACAGATATGAAGAAAACAAAAAAAAAAAACAAAAAAAAAAACACAAACAACCAACAACAACAACAACTTTCTCCTGAGTCCCTGCAATGCTATTAATCAAAATCCACTAAAATCAATGCTTTTCTCTCAGATTATCTCTGGAGGATTTCTATTTTGACAGACCAACATAGATCAACAGGAAGAGAGCCAACATATCTGCACGCCAACAAGTGTTTATGCCATGTGGCAGCAAACAGCATAAAGGCTTCTGAACAGAGTGCGAGTGTCAGAGGGTGTCTGCAATTCTCTCTCGCATATAAAACACACACCTTTTCAGAACCTCTTCTGCAAGGCTGAGTTTGTGCTGAAAAGGGAAGTGCTGGGGGGTTGAGAGAAACGCACTGATCATGTTGGCAGGTAGCGACATCTGCAACAGCACCACATCTGTGCACTGAATGCTATTGAAAGATGAGTGTCAGCACCCCCACCTATCAAAGTATGTACTCAGACCGCTCCACCACAGCAGTCACACAGTGAGAGGCAGACCACACTGCACAGAACACCAGAGAGTGCCAAGTAGCAAAGGGCTTTGTAGTGGGAGGTCTGCAACGTCAGACCAAGGAGGAAGGTGCTTATTCCAGTTAAGAGAGCCATATGTGGTGACAGATGTTGGAACTTTTAAAATGTAAAATCTGAAGAAGACATGCTACAAGGAAAATTGGAAAATCTCCAGGGTCAAATTCTATGCGTTTAGGTAAAAATCAGATGAGTGTCCTGATGTGGGAGGAAAGTGTGATTGCAGATGTGACGGCTTATGTAAACAGATTTTAAGACACAGGCAGAATATATTACTCTAATGTCACTTTGTGTAATTTTACATTACTAACATTTTACAGTACACAAGCTCCAAATTAACCCAAATAAGTGTACAATTTTAATCCAATATGTTGCCTGTTAGAGTATATCGGGTGACATCCATTTCAATCCAAATAATTAGCTTATCACACATTGTGTTGCAGGTGGAGCTCCAGAACATGACTTGATTCCTCCCCTTGCCAAAGAAATGGCACTAAGAAAATAAACAGTGTTTAATATAATGCATTTTGGTCAGTAGAGGTAAGACACCACATTTTCATCATTTCATCCTTCCTCACCTTCCTTCCTCTTGATGCCCAGAGGATCTTCAGATATTCAAGATATTGAGGACAACAGACTCCTAAATGTGGTTTCTCATCACTTGACTGAGCCAATCCATAACAGGCTGCAATTTTGCCTATACCATGTTAGTGCCTGACATCATCGATGGAATAAATTTATTTGTTTGGAGCTATGCACTCTGCTTTCAAAATATCACAGCTTTATTATATTTGTATAAATATATGGTAATGTGAGTCTACAGTCTCTAATCTGTGGGGTGAAATAAAACTTAGCAAACCAATTTCTCTCCTTGTGGAATCAGATGTGCTGGATCCAATAATGTGGTGTTTTGTGCCAAACTAATTGCGACCGAGAGCACTCCTATTCACCGGCTCCTCCTCGTCTGCTCCCAGGTGTGAAAGCCCACGGCCCGGTGCCTGCTTGGGCAGCGCATGCTTTGGGGAGATAAACTCTCCTTGCAGTCTACATAACAAAAGGAGCACAAGGGCAGCTGGTAGTGCCATGGTGGAATTGCCCCAGAGCATGGTGAAGTGAAGCAAATGGAACTCTGAGGGAAACACAGACCTCAAAGCGCTCCAAGTTTTCATCATTGTGTGTTTAACAATCTCAATGTCAAATCTGGGAAAAAACATTATAATATTAATTGAAATTAAAACAAAATTGTGGAAAGTACCCAGCACTAAGCCCAAGTCAAAAGGATTCTCAAAAGTGTTAAGAACACCCTGTCCTTTCACATCCAAGCCATGTGTAGAATGGATGTTAAGTGACAGAATGTATGGTTGCTCCTTAGTGGGTGCCAGGTAGGAGAGGCTTAATGAGAAATCACATAACCTTCCTATTCCATGCCATATCTATGTACACCTTTGCTTAGACTGTCCCTTACATAGCTTTTATTTCAGGGTTTAGATGACGTTATACAGAAGATCATCAATTCATTTATATGTCTTAGGAAAATAGCTCAGTGCTTAATGGGGATGAGTACTGGATGAATAATGAATGATTGTAAATAATCCAGTCAGAAATTAAAGGTTTTTAACAACCGTTTGAAGAAACTGAATAATGAGTATACACAGTTGAGTTGCAAATGCAGTCCACATCATATACAGAATTAACTACACATTTCACCACAGAGATCTAGAGAAAAAAATATTATGAAACTCATAATGGCTGAATCAAAAGCATTTGCATAGGCCACATCACTTTTACTGCTAACAGCAAGAAAGCCGTCCTTGTTGGTTTAGCTTCAGCTATGAGCAAATGTCATGAGATAAAGGCTTAATGCAAAATAAACAACACTGAACTGTGGAATCTATTGGGATGAGGTAGAAATGTTGCTGACTACCTCAACACCATCATATAATTTTGCAAACTAGCTTCTATCAAGTGGACTGAGGGCTTCAATCTGCAAGTCGGTTCCTAACTTCACAAGCAACAGGCCGGAGACAATCCGGATTCAGAACAGGTCATTCCTTTCAATCAGTCTGAACATCACCACCTGCCATAGCTGTATCAGAAGCCCTCTGCAGTAGCCCCCTGTTCACCTATGACTCACCAAACTTCTCAGTAATTGCATCATCTAGTTTGATGAGGATGCTACAGTCTTGCGGCTCATGTCCAACAACAAAGATACTGCCTACAGAGAAGTGGTGAGAGCTGAAGTCCTGGTTGAAGGAGAAAAATCCTTCTCTTACCCCTCACACTAACTGCATGCAACACACCCATCTAGACATAGGCTACAGAGCATGTAGGTCAAGTCCTCTAAACTTAGGAACAGCATCTTCCCAGACTGCTGACCAGAACTGCCAAATGGATACTTTATACAGTCAGACTAAACTTGCCTAACCTACTGAACCTAGTCACTTTGTGTAC
>NC_137510.1:11600000-11635000 GCF_041902795.1 Electrophorus electricus
AGAGAGATATTATGGTTCAAACAAAGATTATTCTGTTTAGACACTATAACGACACAATGCCACATAAGAGAACCAATGACAAAATGTTAATTCTTCAATTTCATAGAAACAAAATCTCAAACTTGAAGTAAACAAATAGAATATATACACTGAGGTAAAAACACATTGGTCTTCGGAGGAGGTATTTTTTCTCTGAATTTTTTCTGACCTTTTTAAAACATTAAATCTCATCTTTTTTCTTTTAATAATTTCTTTTCAAAGCAAATGATGCAAACATTAGAAATCAGTCACATGCAGTGCATCATTCGATGTGGAATACAAAAAAGCCCCAAAACATATAATACAATCTAACTTAGGCACCAAATAAAATTTGATAAAGCTTTCTTCTACCTTTCCACAATGTACTCACAAATCAGCAGTCACTCACACTCACACTCACAGACCAAGTGAAAAGCACCTTGGTTGGCTTTCCAGTCCTTTAGTGACCCAGACTCCTACCTGCACTCCTCGCTGTTTTCCACCCCAAATCAAATCACCTTCACTGTTCCATTACCTAGTCACAGCAGAAATTCCACAACTGGTCATGATTTTTGGTGCTACCGGGCCACCGTCCCTCAAGGGTCTTCCTCACAGTGTCCGGATGTTGGCATAGATTTAATCACTGAACTGTAATAAATAACTTGGCGATTGCCAGTGGAAAGCCTGAGGACTGTGTTGCCGTACAAATTTGCATAACTAAGTGTAAGACCCGTGTTTTTGTTATGCCCTCAATGGCATGTAGATGACCTTTATTGAAATTATGTTGCAAGCTGTGCTGTAATTGGTAGCACATTGCGGGAATGTCAAGCCATTTAAAGTTTACATTCACGTCTGCTGCGTTTCAGGCAAGACATTTACTTTTCCATATTTAGTCCACACAAAAGCTGTGAACACAATTACACTGGATTAGTCCCTTGTGCAAAAACTTTGTGCATGGTTGTATGAAAATACTGCATAATGGCGTTGTTGAAAAACAACACCAACAGGAAAAAAGAAAACAAAAATCACACAGCATATCAGTTTATTAACAGGCGGGTGTGCTGGAGTCTGAGTCACATAAGGGGACCTGAAACGACCTCTCCCATCACCTGCACTGGCTACAGAAAACAGGGCCACTAACAATCTAAAGCTCCTGGCACGAATGCATCCTTGCACATGTCCACGGGTGCAGATGAGTTAGGAGGAGGCACAGAAGTCGGTGACATCGAGAGGGACATCGGCAGCGCAGGGCAAGACCGAGAGTAAGCCAGAAAGCGAGCACAAAAGAGCAGGAAAGAGATAAGGGCACGCTTCTAACGGCCCACAAGCCCCACAATTTGTTTGTTTGTTTGTTTTTGAATATTATTAAAGTACAAAATCTCCTAGCTACAGGACAAAGCTGGGGCTGAGGGAGTGAACCGTCTGAGAGGGCCCTCCCGGTCTCGCCCAATTGCATGGAACCAGAGGTGCAGCGGTATGGGTTTTCTGTCAAGTCATAGCTGGTGTGGTTTGGCGGCCAAGGCCAAGAGGATACCTGCATGTCACTGTGAGGAATACCTGGATGTGCATGTCTGCGTCAAAGTAGGTCACCACTGAATTTGGAACAAAAAGGCTGCTGGTGATTTAAGACAGAAATGTGTCGGACAAAGATGAATGTTGGCCCGGTAATGACTGCAGTGGCATGATGAAAACCACAGCAAGTTTTGTTAATACATTTGTCCCAGAAAGTATAAGGTCTTAGCAATAAGCTAACCAAAATTATATTTCTTCTTCAGCTCATCATACTTCCTATCAGTACTGTGCACTGCTTTTTACTTGGGTTAACTTTCACTTGTTCAATTGACCAACTTTATGTGGCATAGGACCACCACGCTAACAGACAAGTTACGTACACATAGACATCTATTTACAATGTACATATTTATACATACTTACTCCTTTCCAAACATTGTGAAACTACTCCATTCAGGACTTTATACATTTTCTTTAGCATTTAACAGGAATCACTTATGAAACAAAATTGCACCAGCCAATGTACTGGAGCAACAAAAGGTAGCCTGAGCCCTCTGGCCAAAGACTTTGCACTGCCAGAAATTGGCTCCCAGCACTGAGTTTTAGATGTGAATAGGTTCACACATCACTTCTCAGTAGTCTACTTATCCTTGACTTTAGATTCCCAGGTATAAAATAATTCCAGGTGTGCTAATAACTAAATATACAATAACATGAAAGTGGAGTGGCTGTCTGAAAATACGGGGTACGCGAACAGCCACACACACACACACACACACACACACACACACACACACACACACACACACACACACACACACACACACACACACACACACACACACACACACACACACACACACACACACACACACTTTCCGGTTAGTTACTCTAGCCTATAAATGGGAATTCCGACACACAAAAACAAATTTAGAACTTCAGGAAAAACTATAGAATGGAAAAGGGAATTCATAGCCTTTCTGTATTGCAGATCAAATGGCCATTTTGAAACAGAATTAAATTTCTGTGCACAGAGAAGTCATGCAACTCTCATTGCTCCTGTACAGAGGCAGAAAATGCAGCAAAATTGCCTTAAGACACAATTCGTACAACCATTTGACCAATGGAAAGGAGTTAGACAAATAATCACCCTATTGCCACACTAATAAACATGCATGTTATTGCTAAATCAAAGAACACGTTTCTGCCACTATTTGGTTGAAGGGCTTGAACATAATGACAATCACCCAGTAGGATAGCTAATGTTAACAAGCATGCTTATTTAGAGGTCATTTTGATCATTTATGTTCCATTCTAAGGGGCACAAACAAACAAAAACAATCCCCACAAATCTACCAACAGATAAACCAGATAAATCAAATGGGTACAACCTGTTTAACCAACTTAAGTGCCATACTTTTACGAGCACTATATCCTCAAAAGTGAATGCTATTCAGAACAAGAATGATTGTGAAATCATCCCGTTGAGTCGATTTCATTTTGATATGCACATTTTAATCTGAATTAAGAAACAGTTTTGTAAAACTATAATTGAACACCATTCAGTTTTGCATTTCTGACTGCAAGCTCATTTGTGTGGCAATAAGGTACCTCCTTTACAGAAGTAACAAAAATTATAGTCTTGGTGCTACATTTAAGCCTTCATGTACACAGAACATCAACCCTACTGTTTAACAATAACTGTTTAAATAATCACTTTCTACAAAACCGGAATGACCCCAATGCTATTGGTCCCTTAAGGCTTGCTCAATGGAAATGTTAAGCAGTCAACAGAATTATCTTGAAATTTACATTTTACATGAAAAGTTGCCATAAAATGTTGGAAAGTCTATGGCTTAGTAAATACCCATAATAATTTGCTAAGTGACTAAATGAATCATCTTTGCAACACTGAAAAGAAATGACAGCATAAGAAATACTTTTTTGTTTCTTTTGTTTGTTCATTTTACAGGGCAAGTTGAATAATGCTTCTGTGTTCAAACATCTAAATGAGCTTCTGTGTATATGTTCTCATAGTGCTCACAGGTTTTTCCCCTCATCACTCTTCTGCATCAAGCAACAGTTCATAAGTCCATGAGAGTAGGTTTGTTAACTTATCTTGTAGCAAATGTCTTTTGCATGTTTCAGCGAGGAACAGAACTGTCTGCCTTTCAGGGACAGAAGTGGAAACAGCCACATTGTCCACTCTCTCGTGAGTGGAACGAGCTGAGGGACACTGTAGACAGCGGTCACATGGGCAGCAATGCGCTCAGTCACGGCCCAATTTGTATTTGCACCGTTTTAAAGTAGTCACCAAATGTGCTTTCCAAGCACGTGGGCTGGTGTTCCACACTGCTGAGGATGAACTTCAGTACAAGCTGAAACAAATCTTCAGTGCTGCATCAAAGGTGACAATGATCATGGTGACAATGATGGAAAAACTGAAGAAATGGCACCAGCAAGGTTTTTGTGAGCGGTGGCCCCTTGCTATCATTTGTTCCGTGTGCATAAGAGACGGACTCCATGACAGACACTTCCACGAGGTCTCTGGTGGTGTCTTATGTACGTTTAGACAGACAACGAGGCTAAGGGGCTGAGCCACATCATGAGGGAAGGCTGGTTTAAAGCAGTGGCACTTTCCGGTAACACCTGGCTTGGAGGGCATGGTTGTCTTCGTAGCTGTTGAAGCTGCAATTGTTGTTGTAGTAGCAGAACACATACCATATAAAATAGATAGGATTTATCTATATTGCATATGTCGCAGCATGTTTGCCAAGACTGAATGAGGTCATGTCCAGTTTGTTGCAGCAAAAAAAACAAAAAAAAACCAAAAAAAAAAAACAAAAAAAAACCCCAACCAACCAAACAACCCCCCCCCCCCCAACACACACACACACAAATAAGTTACTTAATGGGAAAAAAAACCAGCATAGAGGAAAGAAGGCGAAAAAGGTGCAAATGCCCCACAGAGATGAGTCTCTAGCAAAGCACATCCCTCTAAGGCTAACCGAACAAATAAATTCTGATCAATAAATGACCAGTCAGGAGGGGAAACAAAAACAAAACAACCAACCATCTCACAGCAGTGAACCCAGCCTGACTGGCAAAAATTTAGATCCTAGTATGAGTATTTCACAATGCCACCCACAAAGAAGGACCTGCAATGAGTCCTCAGTCACTGTCAACTTCTGGTTCTTTTAATGAATATAAAACATCTCAACCAGTTCTGCATTAGGATCAACCCAGACAGCACAGCAGCCAGGCTAGTCCAAGGGTTGCACCAGAAAATGGGCATGGGTTACTGCAGCAGGGTCATCTGGGCGAGAGGCTGAGTAGGATGCCAGCTCCAGGGGAGTCCATTAATATCTTGGCCTCAGAAGCCCATAGTGAAGTTTGCCAGCTACCATATTCAGTCAAAGCCAATAAGGGTTTTATTCCTCTCTCATATATATATATATATATATATATATATATATATATATATATATATATATATATATATATATAAAACCAAAAACCATACCAGCCATTTTCCAAACAAACTTTCATCCATAGTGCTTATATCCTGTCTCTCTCGAACTCAGAGGACGAGGAACTGTAATGCAACAACCATGGCTAATAATGACGATGACCATTACAATAAATGTGTAATCAAAAATGATAAAATGCTAAGGTGTGCGCCTCTTCATTAGGTCACAGGCCTACATTTTAATGCCCTCCTGTTGACTGAGCTGGGACAGGGTCTTCTTTATGCGCAGCGCTGTGAGGCGTGCCGCCCCATTGGCATACCAGCACTCTCTCATGATCTTAGCCATCACACGCAGCGCCTGGACATGCACAGAGACAAAGAAAAAAATAGCATCATCAAGGAGAAATGAGATGAAAAGAGCTGGCTATTCAATACATCCAAACCTGTCTTGTATTGTGCATATTTTTTATTGAGAAAATGTAAAGAAATGGATGAGGTAAGCATGACTTAGCCCTCCATGGGTGAAATGAATAGGCTGTAAAGCCAGAATTCTGTTCTGCTCCTTGCGTCCTTTCCTACTTACTCAGAGCAGAAAGACATCAGAGCTAAAATTCAATTATAAAATGTTGCTGATACCAAAATGTTATGTACGTGAGCCATATGCTTTTACTGTAAGTAGGAAATACACTAAAATCAATATACTCATTTTTCCCCCCCCCTTTCTCTCTGAGCACTTTGATCGTGTGGTGAAGACAGCTGCAAAGCCTACCGCAGATCTTGTCTGAGAGTTTATTAACCAAACTGCAGCTCTTTAGAAGGATGTCACCACACAGTATATCAGGGTTCTATTGTTAGATTCCTATATGACAGTCAAGTGGCGGGATTCTCATAAATTCAGCTTCCTCCTGTTCAGTCAATTTCAAATTTATTTCAAGATTAGGAGATATTTATGCATGTGCTTCAGAGCAGGTCTGCAGAGGTTTTGCCAAGTAATAACTTTTGCATTGTAAGGGCATCAAAAGAAGCAATTGGTGTGGCATAACCTGTTATGGCAGCATGGCAGTTTGGCTGCTCTTGTGGGATTAATTACCCACACCAGGGCTCACATCATGACTAATGTATAACATTATTTAACCCCCTACTTGAAATCAAAATGCCTTCCCAGTCAAAACATCAAGAAACTAGACAGATTAATTCCGCATTTGCCACTGTCATTTACTAGGTAAAACAAGCTGCATTCATTAAGTCAAACTGTGCGTGTGTGTATATGTGTACATAAAAACATCACTGAAATGCTTCAAAAAGCCTTCCAGTGGTAGTGTGCTAGCTGTGCAGGGGGCGTCGATGCGCAGCTATTCCTGAAGAATTAAAGCCAGTATTTCAGCAGGGGTAATGCAAGACTACACGTCAGAATGTTTAAGCCAGATGTGATGTCCACGTTTCAGGTGAGAGAGGAACATGCAGTCTCTCTAAAAGCTACTGCACCTTGCCTATGAAAGAAAATTCACTTGTTTTGGCCTCCTCCCTGATATGTAGCAACACCTGGCACAGACCCTCTGGTGAGGTCATTAAAAACCAGAGGTTTGCAACATTTGACCATTTTGAACAGCAGCCTGGAGAAGCCCTGGGTCTGCGGGTGCATCTTGGGTCCTCCTGCTGGCCTGGCAGGCGCATGTGAGGCGTCACGCAGAGACCTGCATGCATGCGCGGGTGGCTGAGTCTACAGCCTGAGCTGTAAACACTCGCAGAATGCCGATTTGCCATCTGCTTACACTACTCCAGCGAACTGGCCACGCGTTGCCGGTCTGCCAAGCTGAGTCACGCCCTGCAAGTGCTGCAGTCTATAGCACAGATCCTACAACCCGCTCCTCTCTTGCTCTTGCCTGGCATGAAAAGAGGAAGCCTAGTGAATGTGGCAGCACGCTTGGCTCTGCAAGCCTGCTTCTCGGGGAACAAAAAAAAGCAAACCAAAACAAAAAAAACTCAAAACACAAACAAATGGCAGTTATGTGGCTCGAGCTGTCCCAGATTAGATTAGGGAATTGCATTATAGCGCACTGGGCTTAATCTAATTGTGTCACTTTCCGCTTAATAAAAAGGAGACGGATGCAGGAGGACCGGCTGGCGGTGACGGATGGGTGACGGTAGGGAAGGAAATATGAGAGAGCCCATCGTATCAGTCTCTCTCCCACACCGGTCCCCTGGGGCGCACGTGGTTCGGCTCAAACTGAGGAGTGGTGTATCCAATGACGGTGCAGAATGCACAAGTACGAATTTCAATTGCACCCACAGAAGTTGGGGGACTTGATGGCAGACCATCCCTTTGAGATAGCTGCTCTGCCAACGAAATCAAGGTGGACTGGTTACATCTACAGGGAAAGTGACTTGTGCAACCAAACAAACACAGGGGGAACAAGTGAAGGAAACTTATCTAAAAACGATATCTGTGTTTGAAAAGAAAAGGAAGAATGAAAAACTCCTGGGAAGTATGTGTGGCTCAAACACGTACCTCACAGCTTTGCCATCTGTTGGGAATGTTAGGTCGAAGCTTCTGCTCACACACCACCTTCCTCATCTCCTCCACTGAAGGGTCCGACTGAACCAGATCATAGTAGGGCAGCTGGTAGTCTTCATGAATTCCTGAAGAAAGCACCGAAATCATGCTACACTACAGCCAACACAGGACATTCAGAGTTGACAACGTAAAACAATAGTTCTTACCCTGTGTTGTTCTAAAACCGAAGCCTGAAATTCTTAAAAAGACTGAAATCTCACTGAATAACAAGCTGTTTGAATTATATTGGTAACAGTAAATGAAACGGCACACAGAGGCAATAAAAATACCCTATTCCATTACCAAAGTAATGCAGAAAAAATAAAAAGCATTGATTTTAGCTGTGGTACCTCCAATAGAGCATCTGCTTGCAATTTCCCAGAAAACCAAGCCCATGGCATAGATATCTGCCCTCTTGAATGACTCAAAATGCTTCATATTTATTGAATCATCAAGTACCTCTGGAGCCATATACCTGTTGGGAGACAGTTTAAAGAATTTAATTAAAATTCAACTACACATTTACTGGCTCAAATCTACCCCTGTCATTTTAGCAAGCTCTACACAGAGCATCCAATTTAAAAAACAAAAAATATGCCCTTTGGTTACCTGAAGCTCATTCCAAAATAAAAAAATTAAAAAATACATTTTAAATTTCATTTGCTGCAAACTAGCCTGTAAACAACCACCACTTGCAACATAGCCAGTTCATGAAACAGAGAGATGAAGACCTTCTGAAACTTATCTAGCACTTGAGAGTAAGCCTGTTGTTCCAGCAGTAACAAGGGTAGGGGCTTAGGTATAAGAGATAACAGCTAGGCTTGCCTGGTGTTTCTCTGTAGTCTTTGACAGGAAGGAAGGGGTTAGCTCGGCTAATCTACCCCCATAATTCAGGGGAGGGAGAAGTCACAGCCTTGAGTCTGATTAATACGGAGAGACTCTGGTGCCTGGCGAGGCGGAACGCAGGGCCCTGAGCCCAGATAGTCTATGGCACTCCCATGATGCCTCATCCCGGCAGAGCTCACGAGTTGCTGCCAGACCACTATGCGCCCTTGCAGAGGCTAATCATGGCAAGTATCTCAATATGAATGGAGAATTGCCCTGCACTTCATACCATTTAATTCAATCGGCATCTGCACTTTTCCAACATAGTGAAGTGTGATCCAGTACTTCAGTTCTAACTGAATCAAGCATGTTTACAACAGATAACTTCACAGAGCAGTTTCACAATTCTGCCAACATGGTAAAGTGAGAGCCGTGAGACTTGGTCATCCACTTGGCACTCAGTAATGGTGTGGACTGGATGACCTCTAAGGGTCACTAGGTATGTCTCACTAGACTGAGACTTCAGGGCTGGGACTGTAAGCTAGGGTCAAATACTGAAGCAACTGAGAGTCATAACAGTGCCCTGTGTCCTGCATGATAGCCCCCTGACCTTGGTCCAGTCAGGTGTCCAGCAGTAGCCAAGGGATAGGTAACATACTATGAGTGACCCTGGCCTGCCGTCTTAGGGCTATGAGGAGAGTTTTTTTTAAATTACTTCCTCCCACATAACCTCTAGTGCAAGCATTTTCATTACTGAGGCAGGACAAGATCACATGCAAAATTCATAGCTCGATTTGCAATTATTTTTCTAACTTCCAGTACAAGGCCATGCTGAAAGAGTAAAGTCTTACCTTGGAAACAGTAAGAAATAACAAACCTCAGAGCTTCACATTGGAGGCCAGCGAGTCTGCGTGTGCGCGCATGTCTGTGTATGTGCATACTCCCACTGTGGCTGCCGCAGTGGGGAGATGGTGTATTTGTATGAGCTATGCGATTCCATGTGATGACTCATGCTCAGCTCTAGGCATATGCTGGCTGCTTTAACCTCACCCCTTCTGCCTGGAGCCAGACGTGCACTCGCACTCTACTTCATTCACTAACAACTGCTATGAAAGCAACCGGAAACCACTCAGAGCCGGTATGGCTTCATAGGGAGCTAAGAGATGTTGCTGATGTGCAGCCACACAGTCTACCGCAACCGTTACAAACTACAATGCAGGAAACAATCAAAAGCCATAATGATATCCTGAGACATGGGTAGGAGAGATTCCTATAGCTTGGTCACCACACGGATCATCCGATGACGATCATGAACGCAAGCAAAAAAGTCATCTTAAGGGAAATGAAGGGATTGTGACAGAGGTGCTGAAGTCCCTCAGGATGCTCGCATTACCTTTTGGTGCCCACTCGATGATTGGGGGCAATATCTATAGTGTCAGTTGCCGAGTCATGGCGGACGGCCAAGCCGAGGTCTGCGATGCAGCAAGTCCCATTCTTCTTCACCAAAATGTTCTTGGATTTCAAGTCCCTGTGAGCAATAGCTGGCTTGCCTGGAATCAGAGAGGATGGTGTGCGATTAGATTGAGAGTTTTAGCTGGACACTCTCCAGGAGAGAAGGCTTATTGATTTCATGGATATACTGGATTAAAAAGCGAGGGCTGCGGTCCAGGCAGCTGAAAAGGAAGAAGCCGTGAGCAGTGGAGAGGCAGCCCGAGGTGGCAGGCTGGCTGCGTGTTCTAGTGGTGCACTGCAGCTACTGGGCACACTGCAAACATTATAGAGATTTACTGCCCCTTCACCAACAGCAGACAAAAGAGGCAACCTGACGCATACCTCACTCACACGAGCGCACACACAGAAACTCAGCCAAGGAATGCTTCATAGTGTCGGTATGAGCTAAATAAATGGTTTCATTATTCCTGGCAGACTCGCTGACAGTCCTGGTCCAGCGCATAGTGTGTGTGAATGAGGCACAATCTGTAGTCACACCAGGGAAACAGGCAACAGAGTCTAACAGAAACAGTATGGTAATCTCCTTCACTTAAACACTGTTTTTATGTTTCTTAACCCACATACCCATGCAAATTGCACATTTGGCTGAGATGATGACAAAGACTGTTTAAAGGGAACAGGATTTAGTTTTCATTTCTTTCCCTTTTCTGGTAACAATGTATTTTTTTGTTTTTCCATTTTCTTACATGTTTTTATAAAACTGCAGGCTGCATGCAAATTATCTTTAAAAGGCTGATTGTTCTATAATAGTTTGATTTTATACAAGCATCAGGCATCAATTATTTGACTAATAAGGCAGATACACACAAAAAGAAACTTGTCTACCACTAATGTGCTAATGGCATGCTTACATATCAAAGCGCAACAAATGCTTCTCTAGCAAGGAAAAAAAAAGCCTGCACTACCACAGCCTGCCAAAGAGTCTGCTGGAGCCCTACAAATGTCTTAGATCCGTTTCCTAATACGTCCTATTGTTATAATGACATTGGAGTCACTAGTTGTGATATGAGCAATGATCACCATTGCATTAGTGCTAGAGGGACTGCACCGTCTTGCTGAAGACAAATGCACCACTCGGCCATCTTAAGACCAGCTTAATTAACGTGTGTCAGACACACAGGCGTCAACCTACAGGAAGGTAGATGGGACTGCATGAGAAGCACCATTACACAGCCTTTGGTCTCCCTCTCTGCTTTTAGAGCACAGGAAGCCTCCACTCCAGCCGTTCCAGATCTACCTTGCCCCAAGCAGCTCAAGGGACAGAAAAGGGCCCTCCTGCTCACCACAGACTCCACTGTCTATCTTGTTACTAAAACAGTGCAGTGAGCTTTTGACACATGGCCAACTGCTGGTCACCATGTGCTGCAAATCTCAATTTATTTCAGCACTGACTAAACTGAGTGTAAGGAAAGCTTGTTAAAAACAGAGGCTAGAAGTTTAAAATTACAGTACTGCTAAAACCATTCTTCCTGGTGTGCAGGCAGAAGACACAGCGGCTCCAGCTGAGAGAGGAAATGAGCAAGCAGGTGCTGACCCATTACCTTGTGTTCCTACGATCTCCATGTGCAGGTGAGCCAGGCCACTGGCAGTGGAAAGAGACAGCTTGATCATGCCCTCCACTGTGACCGTGTACCTGTTCAGGTAATCGAACAGAGAGCCGTGCTCATGGTAGTCAGACACTAACCACAGCTGAGTCCATGTTCCATTATCTGAGAGAGGAAGGAAGAGAGAGATCGATTAATGGACAGAGTAAATAATACCCCTGCTCACAAACATGGAACTCCAGATGGTTGGTGAGATCTCGGAGCAGCTGGGCTGACGCCTAGCGCTGCCCTGGCTTTATATAAACACACTTACTCCACACACAAACACACACGCACATGCACACTTTCATTCTTCTCTACACCCATACATAAACACAATAACTGGAAACTCTCTCAGAAAACATTGCTCTCTGGATTAGGCAAAACGTAGTTTTTCAAGGCCCCTAGCCCCAAGTCGATTATGGTTTTCAAGTAAAACGAATATTAAACCTGAAAAATGCATAGAGTCAAAAACTTTAACCAATGTTCTTTAGCTGAAGCTCAGGGAACAAATAAGATAAAGTAGTGCTGCAAACAAACTAAATTCATTCATTTGTGATTCTCTAAACAACCACAAAACACAGAGATTCTCTAGATGTGACCAGCACAGGAAGGCTTCAGCATTTTCCACCAAATTGAGTACAAGGCATGGTTAAAGAGACTTTCAGAGCAAGGCCTTGAAAATGTATAATTCAGTGCTTTGATGAGAGTGCAGCATATTGTGCTGCTTTTCAAAGTTCATGATTTTTGCCAAGATAGCCTCGTTACTAAAAGAATTTCGGTCTGGTCCAGAGAGCCTGGGCTCTCTGCTTCGTGGTGCCTCACTTTGGGGCACATAGTGCTGACCTTTGTTGTCGGCAGCAATGAAGCCAAGAATGTTCTCATGCCGGAGCATTACAGTCTGGTAGATCTCAGCCTCGCGGAACCAGGAGCGCTCCTCCCGCGAGGAGAAAATCTTAACGGCAACCTCCTCTCCTCTCCACTTGCCCCGCCACACCTCGCCAAAGCGCCCTTTCCCTATGCTTTCCTGCAGGATGATGGTCCTGGCTATGGTCCTTTGCACCAGCAAGGGAAGACCTGAGAGAGGAAGAGAGGAACATGGGCAGAGAGAGACATAGATGGTGTGTGAGAATTTATTTTTATATATAAGGAACCCCACCCTTACTTACCAAAGGCTTGAAACTAATCCCAGAACATGAACATTTACTCTGGAGTACAAATCAAAACAACAAAATTAAAAACGAAGAAACTGAAACCATGATAGAACGGATTATTAAACTAATACAATTGTGTGTGTGTCAGAGAGGTCTGTTTTCAGTGCTGCAGGACAATGAAAGGACTGGCTGGTGACAGGGGGCACGCTCCTGCTTTGCTGCCTATACCTCGCACGTGGTGACTAGGACATGACTGATAAAAGTTAAAAGAAAAGAAAGGAAAAACAAACAAACAAACAAACAAACAAACAAACACAAATACCACCACCACCACCACAACTCTGAAGAAGAGAAAGACTGGATTTTCTGCCACACCCCAGGTCCGTGGGGATGCATATTTCAGTGCTAGTGGGATGGTGCCAGAAATAGAAATGCAGGACATTAGGAGGCAAACGGAGCGTGTTGTCCGCATATGCAGAGCGGAACGGCAGAGAGGGAGAGCAGACAGGGTCAGCACGATGCAATCAAAGAGCAGCCAGCAGCTCCATGCTAGGGCAGCGCTCCCAGCCTAACGCCACAATACAGTCACTCAGTGTGGCAGCCGCTTACTGTTTCCGAGTTGGGTTTTTGGATGGACTAATAGGTGGACCTTAGAGCAGGTAGAGCCACTTACTCATTCCTGCAGCACATACAGCACATCCTGCAGCACTCTTCCTGTATGCATGTGTGGTTGGTTTCTCTGCTTATGCTTTTACATACAAGGGGCCTTTTCAAGAGTACTTCATTCTCCAACTGTACTTTGGGGGGGGGGGTAAATAAATAAAAAATTGGCCTCCCTTACTGCTTGACCACAGAACGAACCATCTCTGTCTCCTGTACAATAACCAAGTGCTACCTGATAACCAGTTCTCCCAGTGAGCCCAGGACACAGACATGTTGAATTTAATCTTTCACCAACTGAATCAGTGATCTTAGAATACTAAAAAAAAACAAAAAACAAAAAAAAAAACCACTAAATATGGCAACACAGGAACTGACATGAAGATTCACATTAATCCACACCAGTGAGTGTGGTCTGGTGTACTTCATTTGTGGGTCAGCAGATACTGGTCAACATTGCTTTTTATTAGGTGTTAGGAATTAACGTTTTATGCAGGGCATGGAACTGAGGGGAAGTGGAAACATTTTTAATCCATTATTTTCCCATGAGGCTTCTAAGCAGGACAATATAGGTAAATGACATTGGAATACAGGAGTCTTGGAGGAAAAGATGGAGTAAAAAGAAACAAGAAATGGGAGGGGTGAGTGAATGAATCATACAGGCACATACCCATGGCTCTGGTCAAACAGGAGAGCAGCACAGAGCAAGGCCAGCCTGAGCACAGTATAATGCCTGCCGTGACTGAGCTTACAAGTCGTCTCTCAGAGGAGTGGGTGGGTGCACTGCAGGCTAGGCCATGCTGACTGGTCATCTAAGAAAGTAATATTCTTTGGAGGTCTGTGGAGAAAACTTATGCTCTGGATACCAGAGACTGTGGAGAATGTGCTGAAAACACTGGAAAGATTTTTTTTTATCATCCAATTAAAAACTTATTGAAGCAAAAAAAAAAAAAAAGTCTTAATTAACCCTCCCACTGAACAGTGTTGTGGAAAAGAGCACAGAGTCTCACAGTAAGTCTAAGCAGACAAAACCCCTTAGTAAACCAGTGACACAAGCAACCTGTAAAAATAGATTCACAAATGGAGGGAGAGAGTGAGCTCCCTGTGTAAATCAAGCTGTGGACTTGGTGAAGAGGAGAGCTTGCTGTAGGGTAATGGCTCATTGGGAGAGATTACTTGTGCCTCATGCTGGTTCTCACGGGTCTGGTGTCAGGGATAGACGTAAAGTGGTGGTGTACAAGCTCTACACTGCCACTCCAGTCTGAGGAGACAGCACCAGCACAAACATGCCAAGAGGAAAACCTTTTCTGCTCCTTGCCTGGAAACAGTTGCCTCAGATACACAGTGATCAGTGTAAGTAAAACTCAGAATATATAACTACATATTGTCCTGGGGGCCCATCTTTACTTCTCCACTGAACTGCATCTTACTGATGTTACACTGTATGTCTGTGAAGCAACATTGCTATGCATGCTTACCTGAGCATAGTTCCAAGACAATAACAAAAAGGTCATCTTTTTTTCAGTCAAGAACTATACTTAGTACACACACACACACACACACAGTGATATGTGTGTGTATATTGTTTTGCTTTGACTGACTGGATGTTCCATAAGGTTTTTGTGTGTGTGTGTGTGTGTGTGTGTGTGTGTGTGTGTGTGTGTGTGTGTGTGTGTGTGTGTGTGTGTGTGTGAGAGAGAGAGAGAGAGAGAGAGAGAGAGAGAGAGAGAGAGAGAGAGAGTGTGAGAGAGTGTGAGTGAGAAAGAGAGAGAAATATGTAAACAAAAAAGAAGGGCATACAAATATGTAGAGATTCAAACAAAGAGGCTAGGCTGGTACACAATAACAAAGCAAAGGCATGCAGGTATTTAGGCATCTCAGCACAATTACAGGAAGAGATAATCATCCAATGAAAGGGTGGAGAACCATCAGTCTCTGTGTCTTCAGTGCTATGCCTGTGGGAAGAAGGCTTTCAAAAATCTCCTGAAGGTATGAAACTGAAACTATGCAAAACCCACCAGAGCCTGATCCAGAGGTGGTCATGTCATAGATGAGGTCTTTGAGTGTGGTTCCCACGGTGATGAAGGGGTGGTCCATGGAGGGATCCTCCTCATTAGGCACACGGTGGTGGATAACCGAGCGGCTGTGGCAGATGTAGAAGACGGTGACCAGCACAAAGCAGAGCACGCACACAGGCCCCGCGATGACGGCCGCCAGGGCCACGGGCCCCAGGGAGGGGGTCTTTGTTGTTGGCACTGGGAGGGAGAGGGAGAGAGACAACTATCAAGTAACTAGACCAGTAGTCATTGCTAGCTTCCTAGCAGGATTTCTCGGTGCCTGGCCTTCAGGCAGTTGATGAGTCGTGACTAACTGTTTTCATGTGACTTCCTTCCAACCAAGTCACCTTGTGTACAGTTAGGACTGCAATTATTTATAACAACAACGAGCTCTTGAAGGCAGCTGTCTAGACTCCAAGGCGGCAGGTCCTAATAAGCAGCAGTACGTGTCTGTTTAACCATCAGTGGTCAATGGGACTTCCAGAGCAACGGCTTCTATGACAAAGTGAAAAGCAGGAGAGGAGGCTGACCCTGCCTGCCGAAGAGCTACCTTCATAAAGCAACAGCAAAACACACACACACACACACACACACACACACACACACACACACACACACACAAAAAGCCAAAAAAAAAACACCACACAACACTCATGGCTGCAATGAAGTGATTGCCTAGAACACGTGTGGAAGCCATCTGTTCTGAACACCTTCCCTGGTTCCTCCTACACAGATGTGCCCAAGCACACATACGTCTTCATTCTTCCTTTCACGGACATACAAAATGTGCCTATTAAAAAATAATAATAATAATAATAATAATAATAAATACATTTAAAGAAAATTACTGGCACTGATGCTGCTGTGACGATAACGACACAAGAGATGGTGGAGAAAAAAAATAAAAATCACTTTCTTCAACAGCCCATTCTCACCCTGCTCCAAGGGCCAGGTTTAATTGCTTGTTACTGAGTATGTTGCAATGGAAGATTTCTGCCTGGGGTTTTAGCAGTGTGAAACTGCTGAGGGGATTGATGGAGGCATTTAAGAACAGAATGGAGCACACAAACCTTTTTTTGCTGACCAAATGACCCAGGTAATAACTTAATAACAGTTCCTGCAAAAATGCACAGCATGTTGCCATAGAGTTAAAGGCAGAGATGGTGCATGGGTGCATGTGCGCTCGCACACATGTTGGGTGTGGGCACTCAGTTCAGCTAAATGTTACACGTGACACAAATGCATATTTTTATTAACAGCTTCAAACACCAGCAGGTCAATTAGAGCTACTATGCAGACTATGGTTTAAAGAGGCAGAAGTACTGATCAGGGCACTGATCAACAAGAGTTTAGTCCTCTAAACTATTAATAGATTAAGGTGAACCGATTTACAGGTAGCTCCATTTCTACATACTTAGACATCTAGAACTTTATAATTTTTTATACACACACACACTACCTAAAATACATATGGGTAGACCAAGCTAGGAGCTCACACACCCACACACACCATATAAAAGACTATGTTGTCCAAATTCAATGCAACAGCAGACAGTATATTTGTGCTAGTTGTTTGAATAACAAGAAAGCAGATGAGCTGCCTCTGGCCCCTATGAGAACCAGTAGAGATGAAGAAGAGCTCATTGCAGCGTATGCCGTGGGGCTTGCATCACGTCCCTGCACGATCACATGCATGCAAGCACACTCACACGCATGCTCACCTGGGAATATATTTGGGTCTGGGTTCTTGTTGCACCAGTCGGTGTTGCAGCACATGGGGTAGATGCCCGTGTCGTCCTTGGTGGAGGGCGCACAGACAAAGGGGCGGTCACGCGGGATCAGCTCCGTTTCGCTGATGCACAAGCTCTGCTGCGTGGTCGTACTCGCCGACTTGGTGACGGATGCGTAGCACAAGCCGTCTGTGGAACATGTGGAGTTTGGGCAGCGTTGACAGTAGCATTGTAAGGCTGCAAGGGAAACCAGGCAAACAAGAGAGCCATATTAGCTTCTGGGTTTTAAAGAAAACATATATTTTTAGAAATGCAAAAACAAATGTCAATAAAAATTGTAAATTACTTATAAAAAAGTACCCATGATGTTTTTTCACATGACCTTTTTATATTTCATGTGCATATCAAGATATGTGGGAAACAACTGCCTGTGAATGGAAGAACCGTTAAATGTTACTTTCATGAAGCTGCAGTAGCAGTGCCAAGTGATTGCTGATCAATAGGCACCTGCCGGTATATATGGTAATACGGTATATCACAATATTAAAGATGTACAGCAATTCAAAAATACCTAAATACCATTATTGCACTTAAAAAGATGTTTATTTTGCCAAATACACAAAGCAGCCCTGCTTTAACATCTGCTCACACACATGGCTATGAGGCACTCCGATCACGTGTCAATGTCCTTGCTGCTGTGAAAGAAATGTAGAGAGAGAGATGCCAGAGCATAGTGGAAGGTGGCGTGACTCCAGAACTTTTCCCTCCACCCAAAATGCTTAAATCAGAAGTATGGAAATATTTCAGCTGCATATAAAACGAATGACAGGTGACCAATATACATGATGTGAAACAGCAGAGTTAGCCAACACAAGCAACTCTGTGATAACAAATCATCATGCTGTTCAAATGGGATTGCAAGCTTACCTTAAGTGTGCTAAATTGCTTTGATTGATTAACAGTCTATTTTTTTCCTAACAATAACATGATGTGCAAAACAAAGTTCTGGCTAGGTGGAATGAGAGGTCTGCAACCTAACCCAAAACCAAAAGACGGTGACTGACAGGTATTGGGTTGGGCTCAGGTTTGTGATCTAATGACTGAAATATTATGTAGCTAGCTAGTAGATGCATGTTTATTCTAAGGATCATTCGGACATGCATGTATTTTCTCTCTCCTGCATGCACTCAATTATTAGTAACATTATACTCTATAGCTAGCTAGCTAGGTGTGTTAAAATCTCCATCCATTTCAGCAAAGGAGCAATATGTAGTTTAGCATCACGTCATGCTAACCTCCAGTCAGTTAACTATAGAGGAAACACTGCTGAATAGTGAATGGTTTACCATGTAGTGATGACATTGTAAACAGCAATAAAAGGCAAGCTAATTATCATTATAATTAGTTTTTGTATCGGCACATGACTACTGTCTACAAAAGTTGTAGACAGTACAGTGATTATATGAATGTCAAAACACAAAACTGTTTGGTTTACTTCCATGAAAAATAGAAACCAGGTAAAACCAATTTGCCATTTGCTACTTTCCCCAACCTTAACAGTGCACACAAGGGTCCTCAAAATTTGTGTGGAAGCAGTATATTTTTCCAAACCCAGAGCAGTTTATTACATCCTCAATATACAAAAGGTGATTTCTAGATACTGTATTACTTCCACCACTGAAGGGCAGGAGAATAATAAGAAAAAGCCAAAAGTAACATTTTTGAAGTATATTGTGCATTTTCTTGATTAATTAGCAAGTGACAAGATGCTATGAATAAAGTCCCAGAATCACGTACCTTCATAGCAGTAAGGTCTGTTACAACAGATGAACATGTTTACTTAAAAGCAGGACATTGAACCTAACTAGAGTCCTAGTTTATGCCATAATGCTTGAGTTGTCACTGTAGCGACAGGAGAGGTTTGCCTAGCAGGGTGCTCAGGCATGATTCGGGAGGTCATGCAGTCATGCCGCTAGGGCTGCAGTGATGGATTATTTTAGTAATCACTGTAATCACTAAAATCAATAAGTCACGTCACTTTTGGCTGCTTCTTCATTTTCTCCTGGGTTCTTCTATGGCGAAAGGATGAGGAAATATAATACAACCTCAGTAACACTGCTTTGGTATGCTTCCACATTTTTGTTGGCAAGCTTAGTATTTAGCTACTGAATATGTTTCTGCTTGCTGAATGTTTTGCACATATTTTGCAGAAATTACAATGGAGCATAGGAATATTCTGGATATAGATTATGCTAAAATGAATTTTAATAACAGAGTTACCTGAGATTCTCAAGGAATCGTTTCAGTCATTGTCAATAACTTCCTTAAGTAATTGTTCTTAATATTTATTCTGTTTTCAACAAACCAACAAGATAGCTATGTAACCTAATCAAGTAAAACACTTATGAAAAAGTAATATTTGGAAAAGATATTCCACTTTTCAGTCAAAAATTATTTATTTACAAACTAATGGATTTAAAAAGGAAGCAAGGTTATCCCCTTTGTATGGGAAAGCATAGTTAAATATCTTACTAAAAGGTGGCCTGCTATCTAACAGAGGTTAACCATTTAAGTTTTCACATTTACTTTTAGAAGAACTGATGTAACTGAACAGTACTAGTCAGTCATTAATAACACATTTCTATTACTGTCCAATGAAGAAATTAATAAAAATGCCTACCTCCCAACAACCACAAGATGCCTGATCACCAAAAACAGCCGTCCATCTGTACAGGGTCACCTTGCCTTACAGGCAAGATCATGTGTGAGGTTAGCTGGCAAAAGACTAGAATTTCGAGGAGGTAGGAGGCAACTGCAGAGAGGTTCATCACTGCTACAATATTTTTGTGGCAAAACAACTCTTAAAAGTATTGATGCTGCACCCCACTCAAACATACCATTTAGTGGTCACAGCAGGTGCCAAAGCATAATTGTTGATTTTTTAAAAAGTCTGCCAAAAAAATAATTATTTTTTTCATTCAAAACAAAGCTGTTCATAGATGCTTCACAGGCGTGTTTAAGTAAATATCCAGGAAACACTCAGTGTGGATAAAAAAGGGACTATTTTCCACTTCTGAAAACAACTTGAAAAACAAGTACTTAAGTTTCAGACATGCACCTGGTGAACTCATTCTCATGTGGAAAAAAAGAGATGCCACACGTCTGCATCAACCTTGGCAACCACAGTGGCACGAGGATACTGTTCAGACACTGTACAGACAGGTTAGCCAAAACACAAGCACTGCTGCTCCCCATCTGTCTGGAGCTGCTCAGACAATGCACTCAATTATCTATCTGCTACACATCCCTTAAATGAAAGATGTTTAACAGTATAGATTAGTATACTGTTGATGTGTATACTAGAGAGAGTATAAAAAGAGATAGGACACTTCAGTCATATGAATATCTTTATGCTATAAATCATTTCAGGGGGGAAAGGCAGTAACAATATTTAATATGAAATGGGCTCCACTTGAGACAGTCTTGCATAGACAGAGGACACCAGTACACCTGTTTGAGTGCTTCGGGTTTTTTGACAAGGTCACTATAATGGAAATAAATGAAAGACCACCCTTATAAAGCAAAAGGACAGTAGGAAAACAATGTAAAACACCAAAAGAGAGACAGACAAATGAGCGACAGAGAGAGAGAGGCATGAGAAAGAAGTTTTTTTCCCATAAATAAATAAATAAATAAATAAATAAATATATAAATAAATACATACATAAAATAAAAGGAGCACGGAAGCATGCAAGGCCAGTGAAAAGAATTCAGGAGGGATGGGCTACATGCACACTCAAAATGCCAGCATGGCATATTTGAAGGTCTAGACAGGCTTCCAAATACATGTAAAAAGGATTCTACTTCCCCTAAAGCAGATCACAAGGAGGACCTTTTTTCTCATAAGGACTCAAGATCCACCAAGAAAATGAGGAAGAGAGCTGGTTGGATTACAGGGCTGATGTGTCAGAAAACACAGTCTGTCGAAATATGCAGTTAAACACTTCCAAAGAAGCAAATCTAAACTGATTTCTTTGCAATTGGTTGGGTAAAATGACTAATGCAGGTCATGGTCTATTGTCTATTGTAAAGTTTCATTTATCAATTGCCTAACCTTGATTTCCAGGCAACCACATCACATTGCCTCAGTGGAGCAACAAGGTGCTTTAAATAATGCCAGAGGAGGTAAGAACACATTTTAAGTAACTGTGACAATGCACAGAAACAGGTTGTAGAGTGCATTTCAGGATAAAAATGAAAATATGTAAGCATCACCAAAAGACAATGGGTGGGATTTTTTTTTTTACTGTTTGTACTAGCGATTCCCCCAGTAAAATGCTCAAGTAATAAAAGGAAAGCAACAATGCTGAAAATCCAGTAAAATTGGTTGCAATGCAGGGTTCCGTTTATGATCAAGGAGAAATTGGTGAGTGTTCAGTAAGACAGGAGAGCATGACTGAATTAAAGACTCAAGGACCTATTGTCAAATGGACTGAGCCAGGAAGTAACTAGAGTCATTGTGGAATTTAATGTGCAGGTCTTAGCAACTCTGTCATTAGACATGACATCAGTAATCTGTAGCAATGGAAGGAGTCCCAGGCAACTGCAGTTAAAAACAACAAAACGCCCCTTGGACAAGGCAAAAGGAAATCTCTTAAAAACAGACTTGACCAAACCTGAGTCATTACATTAAACAGAAAATTAGTCAATAGCATAATCAGATTTCCTGAAATTTGGGCTGTTGTGTTCACAAATGGCTAAGAGCAGCATCACAGTAACAGAGATGGAATCCTGACAATGCCCTAGTCGTCCATGGGCTCCAACACAGCACAAGTGGCCCTGCTCCCTGTCCAAGATGAATGGCTAGTTTGCTCCCTGTCAATCTACAGCAATGCAGCCAGCTCATGTCCTGCACTCCAAGTACGTTCAGCTGCCCGGCAATGTTGTGCAAGCAGTAGTTTGAAGAGATGTACTGCCTGGTTTCACTGGTTTCATGTATCTTCAAGGATGTGTGCTATTCAGATTGGTTGGTGCCTTATGAGAAACTGCTAAAGCATATTAAGCCTGTTGCGATCATGAAATTTTAGTTAATGAGTAAACGTTGTAAACAATTGCAATTATACTGATTTAACTGGGTTTTAATTTTCCCAAATGTAAAAATTTCTAGCGCGCGCACACGCACGTCATCATTTTGCTTTGGAAAGCAGATGCTTTACTTGCTTCAGTCCAACAGACAAACACATCAAACATTATTTTTGTTTTGATGTAAACATATTGTAGAATGCAACTACAGTAATGCTTATGATTGTGATATGTTCAATTAAATCAAAAGCAGCTCAAATCACACATGTCGGGTGATTATGTAATAACAGACAGGTCTACATCAGATAGGAATTGACAACACTTAACCTTGGAGAGATAACTGGGCAAGGCAATTATACGGAAGAAAAAAAAACCTTCTCACTGAAAACCAACTGAAACTAAAATAACTAAGAAGTTGAAACAGAAGTACAAACCAAATTATTAACCTTAATTCAAAACCAAATTAATTAGAAATTAATACAATTTTCAAAATCCATTCTCCAAATCTCTTCTCTCCCTGAAATTCAGAGGAAAAATGGCCTGTTCCCTCTTATTTTCTCATCCCTTTAAATAATGCAACCTCTTATTGCCATCATTGCACTTATTTTGACATGTTAAAGAACGTTATCAAACAAAACTTCCAAGATGTCAAACTACCATTTCAAGCAATCAAATGGATGTTTTTGTAAAAACAAACAAACAAAAAAAAAAACCAGCGACATTTTAAAATGTCAGAGATTTTTTGGGTCGGGTGTTAGAGAAATAAAAGCATTTGTAAGCACAAGAAAAAATGTTGAGCACTGAATGGCAGCAAGATGAAACAAGTGTTTAGTTGTTTTGTATGCCTAGACCTTGGTTACATTTAGTTGTTTCATGCATCTCGAGTATCTGGACTGTATCCAGAGGCTATCAAAAATAAAAATGCAGTTAAAATATACCTGAGACCCATTTAAAAGAGATTTAAATCTGATAATTCAAACCACTTCTTGAAGTCCTCTAAACTGCATTAAACATATCCATTTCTGCTCCTTTTATTGTTCCATGTTTGTTGGCAGTTGTCAAAGCAGATAAAATATGCCCACCTCTCCAAACCAGATTTAACAAACACCACCACAACCACCAAAGATGGCACCTAACTAACTTTATAAAAATGAAAAACAAAATACAAAATTGCAATTGTTGATGCAGCTTAAATTATTTAAGAAGCATCTGGAACAATAATAATGAGGTGCAACCATACAGCACAAGAAGTAGAGGGTTTCGTGTGTGTCATAACCCCTGACAACCCAGTTTAAACGGGGTTTTAGGATTGGCTTATGTATCTTAACCGATACCTTTATAGCGCATAGTCAGTCAACAAATAATCAGAGGTGCACAATATAATCGGTGGCTGATATATTTGCCAACAAGATTTATCATTATTGGGTTAATATTGGGATATCGCTTGATAATTACAACCAATAATTTATCTATCCAACAGATTAAGCCTTCTGTTTAATTTAGGCCCTGTGTGTGTGTGTGTGTGTGTGTGTGTGTGTGTGTGGTGTGTGTATATAAATAAACATATATTACATATTACTAGTGTTATAAGAAAAATGTCAATAATCAAAGTTTCTTTATAAGAAAAATTATAAGCAGGATATGTTTCCAATATTCGTGATGTCTGGTTTACCTGTGATATGCTGTAAAATTAATTTGTAATAACAGGTCACTTACACTAACTGCACTTCATGTATAGATTATGGTTTGAACTTGTTTTGAAATGCATAAACAAAACAACCAGTTATTAAATTTCTGTATCAGCCACAACAAGGTGCTAATAATTCTCATTATTGTATCAGTCCAAGAAATTAAATATTGATGCATCCTTACAAATAATTAACAGATGGGACTACTTTGATGAGGAAAGAAACTTAACCTGCTGGTGATACTGGACTTATTTCAGTCTGTAGGGCATTAAGAGTCTATGAAACATCCATCTGAATTAAAAATGGCAAAACTGTAGTTCCATGTTATGGCTCAAACTGAAACCACTGAACAACTGATGACCGAGTTATTTCATTAGCTACTGTTGGCACAAAGAAAGGTTAAAACAGGCCAATTTAAGAGATAAGGCACAAGGCCTACTGTGCATTGTGGATCAGGAAAGTGGCACATGGCTAAGCAAAAATGTAATGCCTTCATTACCATTACTGGGATAGGTTTGAATATGTAATGAATGCAAAATATCAATAACATTAATTTAGTCTGTTAAGCTTGAAACTATGAGAAGTTGAGCCAATGTGAAGTTGAGCCAATGTGAGGAAATTTGCTCTGTAATGTCATCTCTGCCACTAGACTTGGTTTATACTGAAACCTCATGTGTTATGAGGATGAAGTTTGAGATATGGCATCAGCAGTGGGGGGGATTTTTTTTTAAATCTCCAATTTCGAGTTTTTAGAATAAGTACAATTTGTGGCACGAATGACCAGAAATATTGGCAATACTAGATAATTCCAAAGAAAAGCTAATCATTTTGTTAAGAATACGAACTATTGGATAGCTATTAAAATCAGATTTAAAAAAATAATCACCTACTTCTCAGCATAAAAGCTGCGGATTTAAACAGCAATGTTTCTGTGTTTAAAAAAAAAATAATTTTTGAAGTGTTAGATTGCTCAAGTGACAAAGTTACTATGTGCATTTGGGTTTCTTTGTGGAGAAACCACAAGTACTCCAAATAAGAGGTGTGAAAACATATGCATGCACTAAAGACAAATGGTGGTTGCTGATACAAGTCAGTCAGTCATTCATTCATTCATTCATTCATTCATCTATGTAAATCTGGAAACATTTATAATAAATGGTTAAGACTAGAAAATCAAGCAGAAGTAAACTTATTTTAGATCAGTATAGATAGATGTGCGTTACCATGAGCCTTTCTTTCAAAAAGAAATTACTAAGCTTGGCCAGCAGCTACTTAAATAAAAGAAAAAAAGAAGAGAAAAGCCCACATTAGTGCTTTTACTCAAGAGTATTCTAAATTCAGTTATGCAATTCCCCACAAGTCCCTGGAGGGCAAGCACTCATTCACAGCTGACTGAGCACTACCCACCAGGTTGCCAAGCTGAGATGACTGCCCAGCTCAGTTCTCTCATTTCCCTGCTCTCATTGAACTTCTGATGTACTGGATCTCTTTTTGCATTCACTCTCTTCTCCCAAGATTCCCCATTGCTTCTTCTCATTTTCCTCCCACATCAACAATGCTGGATGGTCCACTAGATGTCACACATTAATAATCACAAGTGTGTGTGTGTGTGTGTGTGTGTGTGTGTGTGTTCATTTGTTCACATTCAAAGGCTTGCCGCAGTCATCTACACATTCATTCAAGAAGCTACCTGGCTTTGAAGGCTTTGTTTGCCAAAAATGTAAATGTACAATTTTCAACTTAGTTCTAATTACATTGACCAGCGAGGATTTTTGGTGTAGAAAAAGCAGAACACTTTTTGTATTGACATCTGAATAACTGCAACTGACTAGCTAGCCCGCATGATCAAATACAAACCTGCACGGGTTCGTGTTAATTGTTTTTCTGTTTTACCTCTAGATAATTCTTTTTACAAAAAAGAGGATAAACAACAAAGTTACTTTTTTTTGGCATTTTTCCATCTATGACTTGTGTCTTATGGGGAAAATGTGTTGAATATGGGGACATTTTTGCCCTTTGCTCCCAGTTATTTTTCAAAGCTGAGTCTGAGTCAGAATATCAATGAGCTTGAGACAAACTCTAAACAAAACTTGAAACTCATCACATATTGCAGTGATTTCTTACGTCTGGTGCAGATCACTTAGCTTCTTGGTCGGTACTCTACTGCATGTAGTTGTGTGAAAGGACATTAAGGCAAGACAAAGTGATGTGTTATACTGTCATATTGTCATATTGTCATGGTATGTTAGTTACCTTTGGGGAAAATTATTTAAGAGTCAAATATGGTTTGAAGCAAATATGTTCAGAAGCATGTTGTTTCGGCCATACGTTTACGAGAAATTTTTTGCATGTACTCAAATTCAAGATAAGATAGATACATAAACTTAACAGTTCCAGATCTGTCAAAGAAATATAATTGCCCAATTAACTCCATTTGGGGCAAATGCAAGATTATGTAAATTACATAATTGCCTAACTTTCTCTTTAATATACATCAAGTCATAAATAACTTCTGATAAGACGGGTGTTAGTGATGCACTGATATGGTATGCACTGCTTATTTGTAAAACTTCTTCCACCTATTCATGAGGCTGCTCAAATAAGGCAGAAACTGCTGGATAAAAGTGTGGGCATAGGCCAAAGCATGTGACAAATTCTCATACAAAATTAACTAACAAATTATGACCATGAAATTGTGGAACGTTGATCAGAACAAAAGCTGTGTTTGAGATGGGAGCAGCAGTAAATAAGATCTACCAATATTGATACCAAAATAAGTTACACACACACACACACACACACACACACACACACACACACACACACACACACACACACACACACACACAGGTGAATAGTGAAAATGACTGGAAAAAAATAAATAAAAAATTCAGTGTGCTGATAACTCAGTATATAGCAGCAAGAGAGAAGAGCACACTACTACGAGCCTAGCACACCAGCACCTAAGGGCTATAATACTGCTATATAGTTTCCATGCACTGAGCTGTAGCTGGGCAACAAATAACAATGCATATCTGTCAGTAATGGTGTGGGCTAATCCAGAAGAAGGCTCTGGATTGCCACTAAGAAGGACACAGAAACTGAGAAAAGGAGCAAAGATTCTCCTATTCGCCGATTTCAAGGCATAGCCTGTGCAAAAGAGAGCCTTTTGTTTATGTACATTTACCATGCTGGGCTTACATATACAAGATAATGCAATTATGGACAACTTGTATTAAAACAATATTCTGTGTAGGCAGTTCATAGATCTCTTCAATGTTTCCAATTTTTCATTGTAATTGATTATCTTATTTCATCAATTCAAAAATGTATTTGTATCCAGGGTAACCACACATTTTGATTTCTGCCCTGCACTGTATTACAAGGCCAAATGTATAATGATGATTATTATTGATTATGAATTATTATTATAAAAAAAATTTTTTTAAACACATCATACAGTAATCTGGCCAACAAACCATTGGCCAAACAAGGAAAAATCGCCTCCTTATACAAACGAGGCCACCATTTAATTTTGTCGTCAAGAGAAACCAATTTAGTTTTCCCCACTACTTCCCCCAAACAGTACAACACAGTACTAGGCAGGTCAGAGTGCTCATTTCTTTGTGGACGTCTCATGTCCGCTGCACCTTTTTCTGCCACTAGCCCTGCAGAGTGGCTCAATAGAGAATTCTTTGACAAGCAAGCCAACCACTATACGCTTGTATATGTTGGTGCTTCTTCTGAATCAGTAGGTCACTCAAAGAACTAGACAAACTGGTCCCCACTGTGTAATTCACCTGCTTGTGATCATTGTCTTCAAAAAAAAAATTTATTCTTAACAAAGTCATAACAGGCTACACCCCATTCTAGTCCCACTTCCCAGGTTCTCAAAAAGCACTTGGAATCACAGCTCACAGAGTGGCTAACATGCAAGTGTATATTTATCCACAAAACTATTCATCCTGTGTGATTAGCGTTGAGCTGTACAGCAAGATCAGCAGGGGGGCAGGAGTGCATTGGCAGCCTTATGTTGTGAATGAAGTTCCTTGCAAACAGGCTGTTGTAGGCAAAGCTCCGCAATACAAATCACACAGCACATTTCCTCTATTGTAGCCTAATGAAATGGACTCCAGCCAGGTTTCAAATTCATGGTAAACATGAGCTCACTTGAACTCCTCTCTCTTCCCTTAGCTCCCACTCTCTGTTCTTCTCCTCTTGTGTAAGAACTCTCATCCAGCTCGTTTCATAGAGCTGGAAATAAACTTAATGGAGTGCCAGAAAGAAAAGGCACATTCCTCTACATCATTATTTAATAAATTTCATTTCACCCATGAACATATAAATTAAAATTGTAATAAAACACTGACAGGTCGCTGGGCAGTAGGGCATAACACTAATTAAAAAAATTCATATTGTATATTCGCTCAAATGGCAGGCAAGCAATGCAATGCAAAAAACCTCACATTATTTAGAAAGTGACATTAAACAGCACAATTCCACAGAGAAATACAGAAAGATTCTGTTATTGACCAAGGTTACAAATAACATTTTGGCAATCTAACTCCTAATTTAATCTTTTCTCTCTCAGCTGGGGACAGCCTGTGCTAGCCCATGTCAGATTCAGTCTCTTATTCAGTAGCATTGTGAGGATGTTTTGTCTACTGAAAATGCAATGAATGTTGGCATGTATACAAACAAGCTACTGCCACTTAAAAAAAGTTAACAAAAAAGGCCAATGTTCAACTAGAGACACCAGAATCACTCAATTTCTTAAAGCACACTAAACAATTAGTCAAATGTCCTTGATGTGAAAAATGTATTGATGCACTTGTAAGTGACAGAAAATTCTCATTAGCCAAATTACTACTTTGAGAGCACGAGTTAAATGTTTAATTGCCATCATTTACAAAATGTATACCTCAGTGACGCACTCAAATGACAACTTTTTGAAGTTATTACCTGATCCACAAAGGGTGATCAAACCCCACTGTAGCCTATGTATAGTCTATGACAGAAACTAAGATATCAATATTTGTTACATTTACATTATCTACATTTGTTTACATTTCTCAAAGAGTCGTTATCGCAGTTGTCATTGGCCAGTGGCTATCTAAAATACTGATTCAGACAATAAGAAAATTGGTATAAATTACAGAGATGAAACTGCATTGCCATCATACAAAAACCCCCAAGCACTGCCAACATAAAAAATACCCTTGCTTTCACAGGTCACAACTACAAAACATTATTGCTGCATGAAATACAAAGTAAACATATCTAGGGCTATTATGAACCAGAGATTTGGATTTGGTCCAAACCCAACACATGTCTGTAATCCTACACAGATCCACATAATGTTGATGATTAATAAAACATCTTATAGCAAGTTGTTGGGTTTCAAATCTTAGCAAGCTACATACACACATTATTGTTCACCTAAAGCTAGCACAAGCACTGCACTCCTCAGAGAGGTCCTTTGGCAAATACATACCAAAGTATATGCAAACTTTATGCAAGTAAAATGCTTTCTTGCACTTCCATGCTTGAGAAAATACACAGAAAATAACAGGATAACAGAATATTTACTGATATGTCCATTTGCATAGTATTAAAATAACCTGTTATTATTATTATTTTTTTATCCATCCTTATATAGTAGGTAAGCAGTAATAAAAACTTTACCAAGATGGGAGAGCAGAGGTTGTAAACATGACTGACATGGTGGACTGAGGTGGATCTAAAAATCACTGAGGAATGTGGATAATTACACTACCTCAACTCTCCATGTAAAACTAATCCCATCCAAAAAGGACTTAGTCTCTAACCAAAGGGCTTTTTATACAGGGCCTAAAGAACCTTTTTGTTTGGGTCAGTGGCTTTATTATAGGGATACACTATATAAACAAAAATACTATGTTTCAAGGTTAGTGCTACCCATTACGATATACCTCACAGTATATGAAACTGTGAAGCTGTGTGACGACATTTTGACAAATTATTTTGTTACAATTTGATTATATAATGTGAAGCAACAGAATACTTATGTGGAATACATAAGTTACACATATCCACAGGAAATTAATTTAAAAAACATGATTTGTTGAAGGGTCATTTGCATACTGGAGCCTTCTATGATATTGGTACTGCAAAGGTCAATTTTGCAAAAACAATAAAATGATAGTGTAGCTCTGGTTCATTAGTGTCAAAAACATCTTAAAATTCTAACATTGTACCCAATACTCTGTTACCAAATTAAATTACACTAAAAATACTATTTGCTTCAAAACAAAAATAAAGAAATCCAACAGTATGACTGTACACTAGCGTTTTAGTAATAAGCGCCTCAATTTCACAACTGCTTAAATGTATGTGCATTTGAGTGGTGGTTTTGCCAAAAAATACTGCCCATTAATAACCAAGATTAAATAAAAATTTCTAAAAAGTAAAAAAGAAAAAGCCAGATAATTCGGCTCAGCACCAGCAACACAGAAGGCCTTTAGATCTGATAAATAAATAAAATTTAAAATGAATAATTTAATTACTTCAATAATTTGATGAGGCCCTTAAGATCGGCACTTTCTAGACTTAGCCATGACCACCAGGTCAGAATGTCATCCAACAGATGACAAAACGGACCATGGCAAAACCCAGGATTCATTAGACTTGTCCCAACAAGCTCCGTGGGCTGAGGTTGGCCAATGCCTTCCACAGGGCTTCAGAGCCAGTAAACACTTGAGGTGCAACACTAAAGCCTACCAAATTTTCACTAAAGCCAACCCAATTTTAGCTTGAATGTGCTTTTCGTCAATTAAGTGTCCTTCTGGAAGCAATGGAGCCAGAGTGTAAATACTGAGTCAGTGTTTGGCTGTAAAAGTGCGTGGTGTGGTTATGGCTTGGTGCAGAGAACAAGTCTGAATTCTGCAGGGAGACAGTGCCCCAAAGCCAGAACTATTTTGGGACAGGGTCAGCAAACTGAGCTGTCTGAGGAGTGTGTTGGCATGAAATACAGTAGCTGTAACAACCAAAACATCACCACCAAATGAATCCAGGAACTCTGAAGGGGAAGTATTAGAAGTGCTTATTTCATAATTCTAGAGTCTACACGTTCGCAAGACAACACGATACACAAAAGTTATGCAATTTCCCCCCCCAACTAAAGCCTGTACTTGGCTGAATGAAAACCTACAGGTGTCTCCTAACAAGCATTCCCTCACTAATCTGTATATAAACATTAGACATTTACAGTAAACACAAGACTGACTGACAGCATGTAGGAGTAGGCAAGACAAATAATATATTAAAATACCTGATATCTTGTTGACACAGGCTTACATTGTAATATTTCCCATGCCATTACATATGGAATAATTTCTATTAGCTATATGGTAGGCTGCCATGGCATTCTCAGTCAGGTGTAGAAGCAGCAGAATAGAAGAGAGGATGCAATTTTTTTGTTGCTCACGCACCTCTTCACTAAAGCACTTACAGTGGTTCACACAGCAGCTTGTGCCAGAGTCTTTTATCTCCACTTTGCAATAAGTGCCATTTTTCCACCACAGCTTTTCTCGCCCTGCACCCACCCCCTCTCCCCAGCAAAAACACACTATTAAAAGAACAGACCATAGGCATTAGACTTCAGACACATGAGCTCTACATGGTCGGAGTGGGAGTGAAGATGCTGAAGCTCCAGGGACCAAACACAGTCCCTGGGAAGACACTGCTGACATGCTATTTATGGTTGGAGGTCTAACAGGCAAGACCTTGCCACAAGGTATTGTTGAACACAGACTTGCAGCTAATTCTAATACATAATGCTACTGCCACTTGTTTGTAGACTCAATTTAACACCTTGGTCTGTACAACTTCACTGTTATTTCAATAGTCAGCGCTCTACCAAGTAATTATTATTATTTCTCTATCTCCACATCAACAAGGCTGTGAGTGGTCAAATAAATCACAAGAGAATGTGAACGTTTTAACATTATGTACATAAAAGAGTTAAGAAAACACAAATGCAAAAAAAAATATTATTACACAGATATGCATTATGTATATGATGATTCACTGTTTTATACTTCATTTAGTTAGATCAACAAATTCAGCCACATGGCACTACTAACTCCATTCCAAAAGTATACAGAACATGCCAGTTGTCATCCAGAATGGCACTGTGAAGGCTTGGACTCCTAAAGCAAGCAAATTTGCCCTTCAGAAGTTCTCACTCACACACACACACACACACACACACACACACACACACACACACACACACACACACACACACACACACACACACACACACACACACACACACACAAATGTTTACTTAAAAGCAGACATCGAGCCTAGCCAGTGTCCGAACAGTCCGTACCATCATCCAGAGACAGGAGGGGTTCACACAGCAGGGTGCTTGTGCATGACTTGGGAGGTCATGCAGTCATGCCTCTGCTATTTTATGGTCGGTTAGCTAGCAGGAAAGGTAGTTCCTTAGATTGCTGAATTACGTTGGAGCAATTTCTCGTAATGTTTATTGGAACAAATTTTTGGATCTATGCAGTAGGCATTGTAGTAAATGGACTTGAGTAAGTTTCATTACATTGTATTTCGAATTAACTGAATGAATTTAAAAATATATACTGGTAGGCAATCACCTTTTGTCTTCTCTGGGTTCTGAGAAATCTAGCTACCGTTTTCAAAAAACATTTCTGCTTTCACATAAATGTTGAGGTCCACCGAGTGCACTGTAAAGGTGGTAAATGGCCTTTATGGTTTTTTATGTTTTCTTCAAAACCTAGAATGCAATATAGCACTTAAATGTACTAAATCGGCTTTAGTTTTGGCAGATACTGTATGCAATATAACCAATAAAAATGTGGATTTTTCTAAAAAAGAAACCAATTAGTTGTTACATTTAAGAAACTTCATTCTCTTTCGAATATTTATATGTGCTCTTTAATAAAGCAAAAGTATTTATCTGAATGCGTGATTAATCAATGGTGTAATCTGTAGAGGACTCAATTTTACCAAAATAATGTATTGATGCAGCCCTAATAAACAATAATATTGCCTATATGTTAGAATTTATTTTAGAATGTCAGTGTTGACCATATACTAAGGACATACCGTGTAAGGCTAATCAACAACAACAACAAAAAAAAACCAGGCAGTCACTATTCAGGCTACCTGGCTCTGACTTCTTTAGCTGGCTTTTCCACAACATACTTTTCAAACATCTATAATACTGTTTCCTTGTTAGTGAAAATATGCCCAGCATGAAACATTTCAGATTAAATACACAAATACATCAAAAGTAATATAAAGACAGACAAGCCTAATAAAACAATATTAATTCTAAGAATTATTTAAATTTGATCACAGTGTAAAAATCACAGTACATTATGGCACTCACCTCCTTTAAGACCAGCAAAAGCTTTTATAATTTCATCCCCATGACAACTTTAGCCCTAAAGAACACCAAGTAATAGTCAATGTCCAAGTTCCAATTCAACAAAATCAGTCCTTTGTTCAAACACCTTGGCATTTAAAAGCACTTAATCTTGGACCACTAAGGCCCTCTAATGCTTTCAATTAACTTAATCCCATATCTTGCAATATGTTTATCATAAAATAAAACAAGTGGGAGGGAGTGCAAGGCCATGGCTCGGGTATCTGCTGAAGATGCACATTTCCATACAGACTACAAATAAAAGGGATGGAAGATGTTTAATATAATACCCAGCAAGACAGAAGAGAGAAACCCAAACACAATGGACAAATTCAGAGAATCAATGGCAATTCAATTACACATCTTTAAAACATGCTTCACCCTCTAATGCCATAATTGAATCTTTCAGCAATAAGAAGTGAAGCAATGTTCAATGATTAGACAGGCATGAATGTAGAGAGAGAGAGAGAGAGAGAGAGAGAGAGAGAGAGAGAGAGAGAGAGAGAGAGAGAGACAGAGAGAGACCCAAATGGGGCCTTCTTCAACAGCTTTACAGTGTGTAACAGCAGCGCATATGAAATCAGGATCCGTTTTCCACTTTGAAACGGGGAAATAAGGTTTTGGAAATAAAATATATTTCTTTAACAGTTTTCAGCCACTCTCAGATGCAGTTCTAATGTTTCCACGTGAATAAAATGCCATTTTAAATCCAGAATCAACAACATGGCCTTAGCAAACTGTATAAAAATAAATAAATAAATAAAATTAAAAAAAGAGAGACAGCATACAATTTAAAAGGAACAGAATCACCCTTTAGTGGAAATAGCTTAATCTATGATAACGTCGTCTGTTCACTTTAGTACTCCACACTCCATGGACCTGTTGAGATGCTGTTCACAAGTGTGGCATTTCTTTGTTTTTCAAGATGTGGTGAACAAAAATAAAATCACTGCAAGGTACTATGATGATTTAAGTGCATGGCATTTGTGCATTAAAAAGAAATTAATTTGAATTTCAGGCTTCATTTTAAGCACTTTACATTTTAATCCACAATTAAATGACAAAAATGCATAGTCAGTAGGCATAAGAATAGGTTCAGTCCTCAGAGTAAAGAGTGTGCAATATGAAAAATTCAGCAAGCAAAATTAAACGTTAATAGTTATACTAGTTTCTTTGGAAAATGACTGGATTATACTGGAGAGGCAATAATTGCTTCATCAAGGCTGGATACTTCTAGGAACCAAAACCACTGCAATAGATTTTCCATTAAGTCCCAGCCTTTACCACCCAACTTCCTCCAACTTTACCCCCCTTTAATCATGCTAAAACAAGACTTAATTTCACATCCTCTGTGTCTGACTGAAGCTGTATCTACTCAGCAGTTCTTTCAGATAGGCTTGGTTACTTAGCAGTTTCTAAGCTGTATCTAAGATACAGAAGTAGGAACAATGGAAACAAATGTAAAATGAAGTAGCAGATCACATGGGTGCCACATCAGTGAAAGCTACACCCTACAACTCCTCATGTTCACCTTCATATGCAGCTGAATTATTTGTTCTTCCTCTCCTGGTAGCCTGCTCGCCCAAATGGCTCGTCGCATGTCTGTGTATTTTAGACACATGGGGGGGGGGGAAGCTGCGGTGTGGCATTTTGCAGGGCCATGGGAAGAGAGCGTTATGCTATTACTTATGTGCCACATACACACTCC